>NC_136515.1:60660105-60725105 GCF_053919585.1 Euprymna scolopes
AATCCGCCGAGTTTTTAAGGGATTACTTGTGTAAATGGAAATTCAATTAACTTTATTGAAGTTATATATTTGGATTATATTGTATTATTTATCTTCCACCAGACTATCCATTCATGTGTAATCACCTTTTTCTTCACCATATTCCCTCTGCTTCACTTTTTTTTTTGTTATCAAGTAAGATCTTTGACTTACTTGTTGTTTCATCAAATACTTTTGCCTTACAAAATTCGATCCCGCATTTTGCTAATTCCTACCCTCTGATGAGAAGAAAGTATTTCTTCGAAACTCCGCGCATTAAGGACTATCCACTTATCGAGTGTTTTCTGTTCAGATTAAATATGTTTTTAACTCATAGCAAAGTGTTTTTTAACATGTTTTATTAATTGCTTGCTCGTATTATAAGCTCTATCTCCTATTTGTTTTTATCGAGCTTTTACATCTGGCTGAGAAAACTTTATAAATATTAAGTCTTTAATATTTATAATATAACTTAATTTTACCATCTTGAACCATTTTGGTAAATTTAACTTTAATTTTTATCTCATATATATATATATATATATATATATATATATATATATATATATATATATACTGCGTAAGCAAAAAAGTATTATAATGATCGATTATTATGATCAGTATTATAATGGTCGATTATTATGATTTGAAAAAGTAGAGTGTCAGAAAGAAATGTTCTAACAGTATGATAAAGATTTACCGTTTATATATGTGCATTAACAAGATCCTGGAAATGTATTGGGATACATGAAATATCAAGATAATAGTTTAGCTTTCATTAAAAATATATAGGGCAGTTTTAGGTATTTTGGGCAAACAAAATTGATAAACAAAATATATTTTTAATAGAAAAATAATTTCTCTAATTGCTATGTAGAGAGTGACGTCATAAAGGAAGTGCATTTTAAAATACACGTAAAAGATGGAGACACAGACTATACAGTCTCTCCCTTGGAGTTGTGGAGTAGAGAAAGGCGATGGCTGTCATGGAAACACTGGACTAGATATATGAACATATGTAGTTGTGGAGAGAAAACGGCATTTATTCTCGCAAACAACAACTTGTAACAACAATAAATGTAAATATGAAACAAATCGCTTGTTTGTATTTTTCGTGGGACATGGTTACATTTTAGAGACACATCGGTACAGACAAAAGTAGTTGTTATTCAAGGTATGTCGTGCTTTTTCCAGCTCAAATGTAAAAAAAAACATGTTTATCCGTTTTTCTGTCTATAAACTGTTAATATATCCGCACATACATATAACCAGTATGGACACATCAGTAAGAGGAACATATGCACATCAAATGCTAATCTAATTGAAGCCGTAATACACATTAAATATACGACAGATAAACAAGAAAAAAACATCCACCATGGACAATTTATATATAGACTTGTTTTACACTACGTAACAAACGCAGTTCGTCAATTCCGATTATTACATTTTTTAATTAATCGCAATCGAATATAGCGACATGATATCCTAAAGAATCTATCGATATTTTCACCCGAATTGTTGACTGCGACTGAGAATAAAATATTTTCCCACACGCTGTTCAAAAACCGAACCTTGATTAGATTTGAAAAGCATTCAGCTAACAGGTGTTCTTTTCAGAGATTCCGTGCAAAAGTTAAAATACTTAAAGCCGTTGGGGTTACAGGTATGTGACTAATTCTTGAAAATAAAATTAATCCACATATACAACGTGTAAAGCAAAGCAAACAGAACATAAAGTAAATTCAAATGATTGAATTAATCTAGCACTCCAGATGGTATCTTACCCCCGATATCATCCTCTACCCGTATAAAGACAAATACGTTCTAAGATAGAGTGATGTTGAAACATCTATACAGGAGCTACTCAGAGCATTTATCATTGGCGTGATAGGGTTCAATCCCAGCTTCGAAATCTAATAGGCGGTGTTCTTTGCTTTTCTCTTATAAACTCTTTCTCACAGAAGAGATATTACGAGTTTATCTATGGTATCTCCTTGTTGTAAAATCTTTAGTAATAGATATTTGTCCAGTTGTAACATAGCCGTTACGACACCAATAGAGAAACACATAAACAAAGAATAGAAATAAAAAAAATTAACAGAGTTCAAAATATACAGGGTGACCCCCCCCAAAAAAAAATACGGGCCCAACTCTAATTAGGTCCCGTTTCTTAGTGTTTTGTCCGAATGAAATGAAACTTTGGTCATAACTAATTTATTATATTCAAAATATCTCATCAAAACACTAGGGTCTTTGGCCTTTTTTCTCCGTTCTACAGCATATGTTCTAGATGGCCTCAATTTAGCTTTTGTTTTTTTTTTGGGGGGGGTCACCCTATATTTCTTAGCCTCGTAGGAGGGTATTATTTTCTCTTCCCTGCAACCTTTTTTCTTACGAAAGAGACGTTGCGAGTCTGCCTCTGTTTTATCGTTATTTTCATGGCAAGTGCTTGTCTGAACCCTAATCTATGCCCCCCTCTCGCCAAACATTCACGAGAAACACTCGTTTGGCTATAAACACTATTAATAATTTTCCCACTCTTTACCTATGCTAAAACCTAAACGTAGATTCCATGCAGAAATCTTTCTGTTGAACACTCTTCCGTTTACCTAGTTTCCAGCTGATGTAAAAAATGGCCGGTTTCAAGTCCAATGTAAACAACTCCTTGATGAGCCTTTTCCCTTAATATCCAATTGACCTAATTTACACTTCTAACGATTACTATCTTATTGTCCTTTTGACAAATACACACTCTTTAACCCTTATCCTCAAGTGGCTTCTGGGATTTGATAAGTGGTGATTTCTTTGTAAAGATATAAATAAATAAAAAATCTCGGTTGACCTTTCTTTCTTTTTTAACATATGGTTTTTATTGGCGTTATTTTCGGCACCACTTAAACACGGTATCTCGCTCCCACGTCTTCATTTTAGCCTGGTCCGCGTTTTTCCTTCTTCTATATTATTTTATTTTACAGTAGCGTCCCAAACTAAGGGAAACATTTTAAAACCTAATATTTGTTAGAAATACCAACTGTGAAAGCTGAAATTTTGACAATTGGTTGTCGTAACGCATTATCCTATTCCTAAGCCAACATAAAATAAAGGAAAAAAAATTGTTAATTTAAAGGAAACATATTAAACCATATACTAACTCCATGATTAAGACCCAGGGGCGGGGCAAACCCTCTCGGCGGTGATGGACCCGTAGATCTTCCCAGGTCATACGTCTAGGAGAAGTAAAACTCTGAAGCTAAACCTAAGGGGAGGGAGGTCTCTCCAGCCTTGGATGCCAACGGATTTTCACAAAATCAGTATCGTTTTGCAACTCGACCCTTCAGACGATATATACAGGAAAATTGGCTAAAAACATCAATTCCTTCACCCTCAACTGGTCACTTTTCTAAAGGGGGGGTCGCTTTTTTCGTCGATATTTTCGAAAGCGATCCATTGTTTTCGTTTGTCTAGCCTTAATTTTAGCCTACGCCACTTCCGGGTTGAGGGCTGTCGTAACAGCAAAGATGTCACGTTTTTTCCGTTCTTTTTCTCCGTCACGGAACGGGTCCGGGCATGCCTTCCTACTACCACTTTTTTTCCTCAACATACACCTCCACACACCCGGGCAACGACGAGCTGAAATGCTAGTAGATATATAGATTTGTGTATATTATCAAATAATATTACAAATAAAATCGTAAGCAGGGCCCGGAAAAATATAATATTCCACATATGGTAACTTGACAAAACGTAAACTAGGGCCACCGGGGCTCTTATATATATATATATATATATATATATATATATATATATATATATATATATATATATATATATATATATATATATATACTTAATTTACTCACATAAAATTACTATACGAAAGTATAGATTTATGTGTAAACTTTAAGTATTTACTTCAAAAGTGCTCAATACGTAGGTAGAGCTAGTGAGTAATTTATAAAATATATATGGCGATTAAGCTACACTGAATATTCCGCGTTTCATCCACTCTAGGACTCCTCAGCCTGAGGAGTCCTAGAGTGGATATATATATATATATATATAAATATAAATATAAATATATATATATATATATTTATATATATATATATTTATATATATATATATAATCTAAAGAAGCTTTGAATAAAAAATGCAAAAATAAAAATGAAGAATTCAGTTTAAATTACCGAAAGAAAAAATATTAACTTTAACTTATCGCAGACTTAGCACCACCATAATTCGACTTCTAAAAAGTTTATAATGACAAAACAGAATTCATTTATATAAGGATGGAAAAAAGGCATTAACTACAGTTGGTAAATAGAAATTGACTTAGCACTTGCGTAAGCCAATTTCGCAGAAGTCTTCAATTTAAAAAAAAAAATTATCTCCATAAGGATGAAAAGAGAAAATGTTAACTAAATTTTGTAAATGGAAAACGGGGACCATCAGCTACTTACCATATATATATATATATATATATATATATATATATATATATATATATATATATATATATATATATATATATATAAACTTAAAAATGTGATTGAATATACACAGCCAGACAATGTGATTGAATATACGAAGCCAGACAAAGTCCCAGCTCAAAAGAGTCATGACAGCCAAAAAAACCGAAAGCCCAATACTCATTTTGGCTCATCATCCAAACCCGGGGTTTGATTTTAGAGCCTCTTGAATATGAGGCGAACACTCTACCAACTAATCCGTCACACATAAAATAAATTCTATTAACTACCACAAATCAAGTAAACGGCGGCGAAAAATTTAGCCGCGGTTTACATGATCTTTGATTATAGCGGGTTGTAATGGTCACGCCCCTTGTTTGAGACGAAGTAGATTCATTCCACTGTCGCATTTCGTCTCGGTTTTCTTTAACTGTGTTAGTTAATTGACTTTCTTGTGTGTGTGGCTGTTTGCTCAGTTAGTAGATTGCTTACCTTGAATGCAAGAGGCTCGCTTTCAAATCCCGAGTTCGGATGTGTCCAAATGATGAGCCCAAATGATGAGTCCAAATGAGGACAAAACCGAGTTTTTGGCTTCCGGTTTATTGGCTCTCATGGCTCTTGTGTTGTCTGGCTGTTAAAATAATTTTATATATATATATATATATATATATATATATATATATATATATATATATATGTGTGTGGGGATCGAATTTCTTTTCCCCAAACACCAGGTTTATCATGTACAAAATCAACTCTTTGTTGGTAGCATCGAATGGGAACAACACCTGATGAGTTGGTGTGATTCAGGAAATTTTTATAAACACATGAAATCATGAAATTGCCACCCCATTAACAAAACGGCTGTAATGAAGTAATCTAAGTTGTAATAAAAAAAAAAGTTGCAAAAAAGAAAAATGTAAGCCTTTGAATTTCAACGAGTTTTGTACTATATCTGCTTAGCACCTGCAAAATATATGCATTGAGCTGCACTCGAAATTAACGGTGATTAAGATTTATCATAACAATCTCAACCCGTTAAACGAAAACGGCATGCATTGAAATTAACAATATTTCAAAAATAAACACGTATATATATATATATATATGTGTGTGTGTGTGTCTGTGTGTGTGTATGTGTGTGTGTGAGTGTGTGTGTGTGTTTATTTTTAAAATATTGTTAATTTCAATGTATGCCGGTTTCATTAACGGGTTACTGTATGTCGATGACTACAATTATATTTTAAGCCCCCCTCTTTCGGTAGAGCACTGTCGTAAATAATCTCACCCGCTACTTAATTAGCTAGAAAAATGCGAAGCTCGTTGTTTGGTTATTAACAAACAGGCGGTTTGAGCACTGCAAGAATGGTGGCGGATGTCCATCTAAATAGATATTCCGACGAGTTATTTGCGGGCGTCCCTTCTGTGGTCGAGTGGGAGAACTGCCGACTGTCAACACGACGGTTCTAGATTCAATCCTTGGCTTGGGAGAGATGCTAGTCTAGAGGCACTGATGAGTTGTGATACAACGAAACAGGCCTGTATGTTGATGACTACAATTATATATATATATATATATATATATATATATATATATATATATATATATAATTTGCTGTCTTTGTTGAAATTCAGTTACTCTTCGTTTTGTGATATTTCTCTACTTGGAATATATATATATATATATATATATATATATATATACCTGGAATATATATGCATATATATATATATATATATATATATATATATATATATATATATATATATTTACGAGTGTCTTTGAGATGATGTAGGTGTTGTAAAGATAAATATTTATTTTTCTTCACAGTGATGACCTCTTCAAATAGTTTATACTCAGATTCCTTAAAATATCTGGAAGCGAACAATTAATTCCTTTGCCATGAATTTAAGGGAAGCGTCCTAGTTTCCGATCGCCTAAAGCACACATTCTTTCCCCTCATTTCTTCCGTCTAATAATGTTCCGATATTATGTACCTTTGGGACAGGTTACGTTTACATTTTGCATGAATCATCGTATGCTCCGTATATACAGACGAAAAAAAAAAATGTTTTTAAATACATTAAATCTGTGAACGATTCGGAATAGTTTTTTTGCTTTTTGTTTTTTTTTTCATTCGTTATTTGAAGAAACACCTTTAATTGGATAATTAGTATCCGTATAATTGATCTGGGAAATATTTGTGATAATTAGGAAAGTATGTGGCGTCCGATAATAAATATGTTGTTATATGGATTTTCGTGTTGGCTTTACGGCTAATAAAGCATTCGAATATAAACAAAACATTTGCGATGTTTGTCTGAATAGTATTTCGATTGTGTTTTATATTGAATGGGGTGGATCTGTGTTGGCGTGTTGTCACTGTATTAAAATTAAATCACACTTTTGGTTGTATTTGTGTATGAAAGCATGGTGGCAGTTATTGCGGTGACGAGTGAGTTATATAGGGTGTTCGATCATTCCAATGAATTTAAATGAAGTCATGTCAAAGCACCTATTTTATGGTGTCCTAGGAGCTCATATCCATAAATATTACTTTTTTTTCTTTTTTGGAATGTATGTGTTAATTGAAAACGAATGGTGTCAGATTTTGCAGTGTTAGATGACGTTATATGTGTTGGTTGGCTTAATTCCCCAATGAAACAGAGCGCGTATATGCGTGTGTGAAAAAGTCAGCGGCAGCTGTTGAACTGCTTTCCTCCGAATTTATTTAGCGGCAACAGCAGCAGATATCTTAAAACATATGCAAATTAACTTGCTATACGGAGAGAGAACACTGCACCACATGGCGAGAAAGAGAAAAACGCCAATCGGATGAGAAAGACGTGTGGACAAGTGATAGCATTGAGAAACTTTTAAGCTGATGTCGAGACGACCGGGTTTTGTTAATTTCACAAGAGACGAAATTAACAATATGAAATAAAACAAAAAGCAGGCATTGTTTAGAAAGTAATGGGGGCAAATGTATTTTGCTAAAACAAAACAAGTAGAGTCGGATTTTGTTTCATATTTTAAAAAAATGTATTTGTTCTTTTGCGGCGGTGCTTGGCGACCTGTTGATTTGGGAGTTTTCAACTGTGGCATTTTTTTATTTAATATTTTTTGTGTGTTATATCTTCCAGCGTACTCGTGTTGTCAATGTTTTCTATAAGGCAATGTTTTTATTCTTCCTATTTCTATTTTAGATTCCTTCGAATTCATGCTTCTTCTTCCTCCTTTTTCATTGACATTTTTGTGTGAGTTTTTTTTTTTGTTTTCGTTTTTATTCTTCTATTCTACAGCGTTTCTTTTATTTATTTTTTTACAGATTCCGACATAATTACCTGTTCTATTCTGATTATTTAAAACAGTAAAGTTGCTATAGTAACAGTTATTCGGATCTCATCCTCTTTTTTTATTGTGAGGACATGGTATAGTTAAATGTAGATATACTTTCTGTTTTTTTTTTTTAATTCAATAAATTTTTTAATGTTTTCCCTTTAAGTATTATATCTTCTATTTATGAGAAGAGAATTGATAACGCATAATATTCATAAGTGAAAAAAAGCAAAAAAACAAAACAAAACAAAATAGTTCTCAGTTGATTGCTCGGGAATCAAAACAAAAGCATAGGCGGTTGTCACAGCCTTACTTATAATGCATGGAGAAATTTTGAAACCACAAACTGGTTAACATTAAAGAACTTGGAAACAAAATAATTCATTTTCGGTAAGTGTGGAAATGATAAATAACAGCTTATAAGAGATACTTTCTCGTGTTATTCAAGACATGTTTTATGGTGACCTACGTTCTAATATGATTTACAAAATACATTCTTTAGTTTTAAAGGAGGAATAAAACATCTCGATTTTTAACTGTACTGCACTTATATTTTAGGAATGATCAAGGTTAGAATTTATAATTTGTATTAATGTATTATTCAAATCTTTGTTCTAATCTTGGATGTAATTATCACAAGGTGTCGGCCGATTTAACCTACGGCTTTCTCTACATCTATGTTGTAAAAGTAGGAAATATTTCTTTCGAACATGGAAATCTGTAAATTCTAAAGTGATAATTAGTTCTAAGTTACAAACTTCGTAAAGATGATGGTCCAAGTTTCAGTGTTGGCAATTTCTAGAAATATAATTAAATATCATTTAAGCTGTTACAGGGTCATGTAGGGCGGAAGGAAAGCAAGTTAACAACGCGCAATGAATAGATTCGTTGGAAATTTCGTACAGGATTTCGATTTGTCCAGAGAGATTCGTGAGTTCGATATGATACGTATTAGCATAGCGGGAGATTACATCATTCAAAGCTCTGGCGTTAATTATCGTATTCTTGTTTAGTTCATTGATTTGGCTTTTCTTTCTGCGTTATTTTCTCGCTTTTATTCTTTATTTTAGTTATTATCTTTCTTATTGTCCCTGCCATCATTTACTTCGTAATCTCCTTATTCTTTTTCTCCCTCTTTTCTTTCTTGATCATTCCTTCTTTTTTCTCCATTTTCTTTTTTTTTTCTCATTTTTTCTTCTTCTTTGCCATATTTATATTTTCTTTCTTTTTCTTCTCTTTCTTTTGCTGTTTCTCGTTTTCGTTTTTCTCTTTGTTCTTTCCCTTCTTTTTTCTTCTTTCTCCTCTTCCTTTTTTTTTTCAAAAACTTTTTCTACTAGTGTATCTTCTTATTATATTGCTGTTTCTTCTCCTCTTAGCCATCTGTCTTCTTTTTAATTTTCTTATCCTTCTTAAGACTTCTTCTACGGGATTTCGTACCAGTCTAGATATTTTAAGCAGTGCCTTTTTCTGATCGTTTTATGTTTCGTCTCATTCAAAAATTTTCCTCCAGTTCTTCGTTTAATTCATTCTATTTACTTTGCACTAATGTGTCCCTCCTTCGTCTTATTCTTCGGAATCTTTAATTTACATTCTTCATCTTACTTCCGCATCATCATCTCTCCAGTTTTAACCTTTTTTACCAGCATAATTTAACCCCTAATAAATAATGGAAAGTTACCTTATACCTCACCCTATTCCCCTCTTCACATACACTCGCACACATAAACGCATATTTATATGCGTCTACGTGTGTGCGTCTGTGTTTTTTCTCTAGAAGGCCCATTTAATCTTTCATGCTCCTTTAGCGTTCCTCGCATCTTTCCATAACTCCGATATATAACATTCTGCTTACGTCTTCTTTTTTTATTGGGGCGGGGGTGGGGGTGGAGAGAGGCAAGGTACGATGACCTCTCAACCTTTTTAAATATTGTAACCACTGTAATTGGATAACCAAGACAGGGAATGCGACTTCTGAAAATATTGTTTAGAACATACGTCAGGGATGCTGGAATGTGAGGATGTCCCTGAGGGAAATTCGCCCTGTCTTCTTAAAATAATTATGAATCTGCATTTTAGCAAGCCGACTAGAGACACACACTTATGCGCATCCCCAAAAATATTCGGACACAAACACACGTGCACTCGTTGGGTGAATGGTAAAAGAATGTACAGTTGTCTTTCTATTTGTATCGAAATAATTATACATATAAATCTATATTTACATTTGTTTGTACGCCAGTTGAGTTTATATATATATATATATATACACATATATATATATATATATATATATATATATATATATATATATATACTCGTTGAGATTACTTTACTCGTATAATATTAACTCTTTAATATTTATAATATATTTTAAGTCTACCATTTTGATTACCTTGGTAAACTTATTGTAATTTTTATTTTATATATATATATATATATATAATTTATTTTAATTTTTGTTTTGTTTCTTTTATTTATTAATTTTATTTATTTTAATTTTAATTTTATTCCGGTGTCGATATGGTTATGGCCTGTTTTCAGTGCGTGTGTGTGAGTGTGTGTGTGAGTAACATACAACACTCTTGAGTATAGATATAAGCACATGTTTATAGTGTGTGTGCGTGTGTGTGTGTGTGTGTGTGTGTGGATTGAATGGCACCGGTCAGTACTCAATGCCCATGTGAATGATTTTAATTTACAGACCGCAAGACAAAGATACTATATTCTCAAGTACCTTGTGCCATAAAACCAAAAGATGGGATAGATGAACTTAAAAAAAAGAAGTGAAATAAAAAAGAAGATGTTTATTATTTTCAAAGATCTCACTTGTCTTCTCCCCGCTCATAACCCCCACCCATGTTACATTCTAACTTTGTAAACGAAACAAGAAAATGTTTTTGTTTGAAATATCAGTTCTCGACGATAATTCTTTATATAATCTATTATACCATCTCTATTTAAGTTAAAACATACTTATCAAAGTATTATTATGTACATCTATATCAAAAACACTTGTAAATGTTTTTTTTTTTTAATTTTTTCAAAATTTTTATTTCCATACTTTGTGGATCAGGCGCGTACGCAGACCCCACAATTTTAATGAACCACCGTTCTGTCAGATAAAACATACCCATTCCTGTGTCACGATACATATTCTATCATTATATTTGATCAGTTTTCTATAATAGTCAACCATATAGGAGCCTATTCGTGACCAGACACAGACACAGACGTTCAGCTTTATATTATATATATATATATATATATATATATATATATATATATATATATATATATATATATATATATATATATATGTTCCTATTTCTTCTGATGAGTTAAGAGCATACTAGATTCATTTATTGATATAATAATTAAGTGATTTATTTGGAGCTACGAAACAGATACCGTCAAGAACTGTATAAGTCAATTGAATTAAAGGAATAAATTATAAGATGGTCCAAATCATGTATTTTGGAAAATAACTTTTTGTCATTTATTCTCTCTATCTGTTCTTCTGTCTCTCTGTCTGTATATATATATATATATATATATATATATATATATATATATATATATATATATATATATAGTAGAACAACCGGATACTATGTCCAAAGGGTCCGTTTTTCTCAGGCTACTACATGGAATACGATGTTTTTTTTAATCCTTTGGTGACGGTATTTTCCCTGCCTTACGGTACCTTTTTTTAATGTCTTTTGATTATATATATGTTATTATAGTCTGTATTGTATTTTGTTAATGTTGTTGTGGTAGGATGTACCTAATTAGCATATGTGGAGGTCAACTATATAAATATGGTTGGTACCGTATAAAGACGGTAGAAACCCAAGGAGAGACTTAGTGAGATACCCAGAGAGACAGGAGATCGATAGTCGACGACGACTCGGCCGACACCTTCTCCAGGAATTTTCTGACCAGAACTATAACAATGGACTCTATGTAAATATTGTACATAACTCCTTGCTTCGAATATACGTGTGTTTCTTTACTTTTGTGTTATAGTTATATGAACCATGTGTTCGGTCGAGGTTCAACAATGGCGGCAAAGGATTCGGAATATTATGATATTTAAAAGTCGTTAAACGATGGCTAAATATTAAGGAATTGTCACTCAGAAAAAAATAAAATACGTCGTTACGCTAACAACGGCGACTTTAAAGTAAAAAAACAAAACAAAACAGTCATCTGCAACGATACACCTAAAAACTGATTCGACTACTAAAACATACATGAAATTAAAATACGCACAACTACACCGTGTGAACTTGGAAAAGGTAACGAACTACAATAATTTTTTTTTTTGTTTATTTCGATTCTATGGTGACGAATTTACCTCTGATAATAAATCAAAGTCGAAAGTATTCTCGTTAGAATAAGCGAACAGAAAGATAGAACGGGCGATAAACAATTTCTAAAAAGAAGTTATAAATCATCGTTTTTTTTTGTCTTGCAAGGGAAATTATTCATACATACAGAAAGAAAAAAATCACCGACAGACTGTTCTCAAAATATAAAGAATATCGAAAGTTTATTATCACGGATTACGCATGTCAAAAGCAAGACATGAAATAAAATAGTTGGTCCAATTTTTTTCAACTTATATTGTATTTGTGGTTTACATGAATTAAAAAGTATATTCATTGTTGCATAGACATTATTATCTAATCATGAAAGAATTCTCCAAATTGATAACAGAATTATTCAAATCAAAGCAAGAACGTCAACAGCATTAAAACGAAGACAAACAAAATAAACAGATTGCTTTATCGTTGCAAAAACAAGATGAAAGACAGCAAAAATTTTCAAGAAGAATAAGATTAAAGACGGGAGGAACAGTTCGCATTCCTGCAAATAAATTTGTCATCAGCTTAACTAATGTTCGACAAAAAAGTTAAGTCAGTGTTTGACAAACTCTTACAGTAACAGAATATAGCAACTGCTACTAGGTATACATCTAGAAAAATATTCATCTCCAGAAAGAAGGAATTTTTCGAATGCTACAAAAATAACGTTGCGTTGTGGGAACGAGGCATAGTGGATAAGAGAACCGGTGACCTAATTTATATGATTAAATGTCCGAAAAATACTCATAAAAGGCACCAAAATCATGTAAAATGTTACTTACAATAGAATAAAGAGAGTATACCAGATGAGGAGGAAGATCCCATAGAATTAATTCATGAAACATTTCAAGTAGATCCTCTGCAAAATAATCCTGAAGCGTGAACGTCAGGTAGGAAACGAAAGTTCGCGGACCAATTAATTGTGAATTCAAAAAGTAAACGATGTTAAAATTACACTGTTGGACATATTTATATAAAGATTGCTCATGGGATTTATGACGAAAATTACCCTACACTCATAATTCGATAAATGAAGCTATTTGAAATCCAAAAGGTTCTCCAATGCTTAGAGGGGTTGGATCATCCTTATTAGCATACGTGAAGTGTCAAATATATAAATATGGTTGGTACGATAAAGACGGAAAGACCCAATGAAAGACTCATTGAGAGACTTAGAAAGACACGGAATCAAGAGACGACGACTACCCAGTCGACCCATGCTCCAGGGACGGTCACTCGATGACTATACCAATGGACTCCATGAAAATATTGCATACAATTCCTTGCTTTCAATATATCTGTACTACATATATTTTGTGCTGTAGTTATTTATTCCATCTGTTCAGTCCAGCTTCAACAGTTACTAATATTTAATGACGTGTTCCGGGGTTCTAATATATATATATATATATATATATATATATATATATATATATATATATATATATATAATATATATATATATATATATATATATATATATATATATATATATATATATAAGAGAGAAAGAAAATTACAACTGTAAGTTAGACTTTACACTCAAAATTTATCAATTGCGTATTCAGCTTTTTTTATTCGATTGGGATTAAACTATCCATATATAATAATTACTGGTATTTATATTGGACTAGCGGGGGGTACCCGGCATTGCCCGGGTTGTTAGAGATATGTGTTCTCGGGTGAGGGGGGTAATCAAAACATAAGAATAAGCGAAGTAAATATTTTTAAATATTAAAATTTTACAACTTACAAAAATCGAAAAAAAAACCCACCCCAAAACCTAACGTAAGGCAAACGAACGATGTTAAATGTAAAAATGGGAAAAACAAAAAAGAAAACGCGAATGTGATGGAAAAAGAAAACAAAAAAAAACGACCGGTAAAACTTCTGTAAAAAATGTGGAAAATAAAAACAAAACAAAAAAAAACACTGGCTTAAATAACCCTGTTTCAATATTAAAATTTAAAAAAATAAAAAAAAGACATCTCACACCACGATTCGAATCCAAAACCTTTAGATAATGGGGCCGCCCTCTAACCAACTGAGCTAAGACGGCATTTTTTTATATTTAAAGTAAATCCTGTTCCGACGTCATTTGCGAATGGGAAGAAGCGAACTTGTCATGAGAGGACGGTTATTGCTGACCCCTCACTATAGAAAACTGATTATTTTATAGTGAAAAAATTCATATTCTTGGCCAATTTTTCGATATTTGTCGGGCAAAGGTTGGAACTTTAAAATGATACCAATTTCGAGAAGATCTATGACCAGGGTCGAAAGAATTTGCGCGACATACAAACACACATACATACATACAAACACACATTTTCGCTTATATATATATAGATTGAAGTTTACCTTTACGTATATCAGGTAAACACTACATCCTTTTGATTTCATTACTATATATATATATATATATATATATATATATATATATATATATGTATATATCTGTACATATATATAAATATATATATACAGGGGTGTGCAATAAGTAATGCTTCTGACACACTTCCATTTGTCTGATCGAGCTAAAATTTTGCATGTTCAATGATTTATATCTCTACAGGTATTGTGGAAAATTACAGGTCTGAACTAATTGTGGTTTCTGGTTTACAGGTGTTTGAATTGAGTCAGAGGTGAAATGGAACCATTGAATGTCGTGCAGTGATCCGGTTTTTGTATTTGAAAGGACGCACACCACAGGAGGCTTTTGATGAAATGAAAGAAACTTATGGTGATAATGCCCCAGTAGATGACCTTGCAAAACGCTGGCATCGTGAATTCAAACATGGCCGTAGGTCTGTGGAAAAAGCTCCCAGACCTGGTCGCCCGCCTTCTGCCATTGATGAGGCATCTGCCCGTTAAGTTGAGGCTGCCATTTTAAAAGATCGGCGCATTACTATTTGCCAAATAGCCCAAAATATCAAGATTTGTACAGGGTCCGTGGAAACAATCATTCATATGCATAAGGTGTCTGCCAGATTGATTCCACGGTTGCTCACACCATTCTAGAAGCGAGAACGCTTCGAGGGCTCGAGGCTGAATTTGGAGATGTGCCAAGAGGATGAGTCAAATTTTTTCAAAAGACTGATTACACAGGATGAAACTTGGGTCTATCATTATGATCCAGAGACTAAAGCCCAGTCAATGCAGTTGAAGCACTTGGAGTCACCACCTTTAAAAAAGGCAAGGGTGAAGCCCTCCGCTGGCAAGGTCATGCTCAGTATTCTGAGACCAGGACGGAGTAGTGAAAACAGATTTCCTTGCAAAGTGTACCACAATTACAGGAGCATATTATGCTTCAATTTTGAAGAAATTAAAGGAAGCTATCAAAATCAAGAGGCGGGGCAAGATCAGCAAAGCTACCCTCCCCCTGCAAAACGACGCTCCGGTCTACAACTCGCATATCGCTAGATCAGAAGCACGGGGGTGTGGTTTGAAATCATCACCCCATCTACCCTACTCTTCTGACCTTGCCCCCTCTGAATTTCACGTCTTCCCAACCATGAAGTTGTTTTTGAAATGAAAGCGTTTCCCAGACGATGCAGCCTTGATTTCTGAAGTCACGTCGTTGTTGGAGGACCAACCTGGGGTGTTCTATAAAAACGGTTTTCAGAGCTGCATCAAACGATGGGAGAAATGCATAACTCTGGGTGGTTCCTATGTAGAGGATGACTAATAACTGTACCAAGTTTTGTTGCTCCACTGCTAAGGGAAGTGGGCCAGGGGCATTACTTATTGCACACCCCTGAATTTATTTTACTTTAATAAAGAGGTTCTCAAAAAGCAAAAGATCACTTTTAATATATTTTTATATTCAGTCAAGAATTACACTCTAAGTTTAAGCTTGTAAATATAACTAAGGCAGTCAACTAGGCTCTATGCAATGTGAACTCTAGGTAGTCATTCCATTCACGTGAGATCAAGATTAAATCGTTCTTAATTCACTATATTTCCATAAAAATTGTAGGGTGGCCCAGAGGAAATAGCTCAGAACATAGAGCAAAATATGGCTCAGTGATTGTGTTCGAATCTCATGACTTTTAGGAATGTTACCCTACATTTATGCATCCGTAGGCATTAAACACTAGCGTCTGCAGGTATGAAGGAAAAATGATTATTTAACTATGTATGTATATATATATATATATATATATATATATATATATATATATATATATATATATATCTCACGCACACACTCTCTCTTTCTCTCTCTGTATATATATATATATATATATATATATATATATATATATATATATACAGAGAGAGAAAGAGAGAGAAAGAGAGAGTGCGTGCGTGAGAGAAAGAGAGAGAGAGAGGGGATGGGGAGAAACAGACATAAACAAGCACAGAATTATACGGTTTCTGGTAGCATAATGCATTCAGTTGCAGTTGCGTATCTGCGTTATTCGATATCATTAATATAAGTAAATATTTCATCATATTTTACGTACTTTGCCGTGTATTTTTGTATACACACAGACACAGACACACACATGCATTTATATATATCTATATCTATCTATCTATCTATCTATATATATATATATATATATATATAGATATTCTCTTTTGCTTTCTGTTTAACTTCAGTAAGGTTATTCTAAAAAATAAGCAGGCACCTTTCTATATCTTAGCACTTTTTCTCTATATTTGATCAATATACAGCTGTGTGTTCAATCAATAGTCTACCTCGCAAGTTTCAGTTAGAATAAAAGTGAGGAACATAAACTGTCCTCTCCATCATTAAACACATCGTTTATTTATTTATTTTCTGTATATATTTTCTTGATTTCACTGGATTTGCGTGCAAGAATTGATCGTACGTTAGTGACATCCTCGACAAAGCTGCATCAGTTCTCGTGAAAATAGTAGTTTTGCTGAGTGCATCTTAACTGGAATCCGGATAATATTATGATTTTGAATATTTATTTCACACTAAAATATGAATAATACAACACTTTGAACTTTAAACTCTTCCAAAAAGTAACTGTTGGGAGTTGTGCAGCAAGATTTATGTTCACGTTATCTTTAAAATTCTGCAGCATGTTAGTATAGAGAAGGAGGCAGAGAACAGTGAGAATTTTAAGGTCTACTAGCCCCTGGGCTTACGTTATTAAACAGAAGGTTTTCTTGCATCTAGTGACTTATAGAGTGACCACTAGAGATTAATAAAAAATAATTATTCGATAATATTCCGTGAATGTCCTTGTGAACAAAATTGGTGCTGCAATATTGGATATTTGCAGACAGGTTGTGAGGATTGCGCATTCTTTTCAAAATAGAGTAGCTATTGTTTCCTGCATTATATAACAATAGTTTATTCACGGATGAATAGTCGTTTAATCGATTATATTTATAAAAGTGATCATGTGTGAGGGGACAATTCTCAACCCATATATTCAAGGATTTTTTTATCTACAAACTCGAAATTTGATATGTAGGGTATTCAGACACGTGGTAAAATTAATTCTGTTTTCACCTGAAAAAAAGCTGCTAAGACGTCAACATTAATTAGTGGTTTGTTAACTTAATCAGATTTTGACCTATTTGCCAACTGTTTCACAACTTTTTCTTTTCATATGGGAACGGCTATCACATGTTAACTTTTACTAAACAAAGGAAAAGAAAATAATGCTTGGGAGACTTGCATGTTGGAAACAAAACGAATACTACTCCCTTTACATCCGCCCAAGCAAAAATGGACGAGATATTGCCTGGGAGATTACCGTGTGACTACAAACTAATACAACTCCTTCTACCACTGCCTAAAAAAGGTTTGGCAATTCTCTTAACTTCCAGAAATACAGTTGTATTATACATTTATTACATAACATTGAAAATCCAGGAAAAAACGGATACTGCCCAGCAGAAATGGGCATAGTTGACCCTCATAAAACACAAACAACTAATTTATGTGGGAGTGGTAGCGGTAGAGGTAGTGATGGTTGCGGTGGTAGTTATGGTGGTTGTAGTGATATTAGTTGTAGTGGTGATAGTGGTAGTTGTGATACGGTAATATTAGTGGCAGCGGTGATAGTGGTGGTGACGTGGTAGCATTTTTTTTAATCATGGTGGCTGCGCTTGCTGCGATGGCGCTGGTGATGGGACGATCGTAGTTGTGGTGGCAGGAATGTTTATAATTAATCAAAAATGATTTTCTCTAGGGTATTTTAAAATTTAAAACTATGTTAGATAAAATGAAGTAGTTGTAAAACTAAATATACTTTTTTCTTAAAATAATCAGATGTAACTTTTCTACGGCATTTTTATAAGGTTAAAATATTGTAACATTAAATACACTAGTTGAAAATAGACGAAACATTTTTCTAAAAATTAATCAGAAGTGAGTCATCGAGGGCATTTTTTGTTAGGAGTGGCGTTTACTGCGCATTCTTGCAATTAATCAGACTGACTTTTCCAGGGCATTTTAGTAATTTATCAGGCGTGACGTTTACTGTTCATTTTTGCAATTACTTAGACGGGACTTTTCCAGGGCCTTTTTGTAATTTATTAAGAGTGACGTTACTGTGCTTTTTTGCAATTAACTAGACGTGACTTTTCCAGGGCATTTTAGTAATTTATTAGGAGTAACGATTACTGTGCATTTTTTCAATTAATCAGACGTGACTTTCCACAGCATTTTTGTCATTTATTAGAAATGACGTTTACTGTACATTTTTGCAATCAATCAGACGTAAATTTTCTAGTGCATTTTTGTAACGTTAAAACTTTGTAATATTAAATATAGTATTTAAATATCGGAACATTTTTACTTTCAATCAATCAGAATTGACTTTACTATGCCATTTTCGTAATTGATCAGAAGTGACTTTTCCACGGAAATTTGATCTAATATTAAAACTTTGTTCCATAAAATAAAGCAATTTAAAAATAAAACACTTTTCTCACAATTCATTAGAAGTGACACTTCCTTGGCTCTTTTGTAAGGTTAAAACGTTGTTACATTTAGTGAAGTAGTTAAAAAACAAATCATTTTGATTATGTTTTTTTCTGTCAGCGACACCAATTTTTTCATGATCCATTTTACTTTCTCTTTACGGTCGTAGCGAAATAGGGGCTACATAAAAGGGAGACCAATCTCATAATTATTCAAAGTTAAACTATTGACTTTTTAAAGCCGCATTCCGTGAGCTTGGATGTTTCCATTTGTCTTTCTTCGAATCGTAACATATATATTATCTAAAGATAGATAGATAAATAGATAGATAGATAGATAGATAGAGGGGGGAGAAGATCCAGACAGGCAAAATCACATCGGTTAGAGTAAGGTTGCAGAAAATAAGAAGCGGATTTTCAAGATCCCTTAAATCTATGTATTAATAGTATGACAATCGTGTTACATTACTTGTTTGAAAGTAGATTTATAGATGTAGAGAATATCGTTAATTATGAAATAAAGTTAAGTGTGATAGGGTAACTGACTTTAAGACAAGTAGAAAAAAACAAAACAATTTCCACAAATATTTCGTTAGAAAGAAAGACCATAACATTTTGGTATCGATTTATCCTACCAAGCGAAGCACCCAAAATTAATATTATTATTATTATTATTATTAGTAGTAGTAGTAGTAGTAGTAGTAGTATTAGTAGTATTAGTAGTAGTATTAGTATTAGTACTAGTAATAGTAGTAGTAGTAGTAGTATGACAATGGGTTGTAGGAAAAGGGTTAAATACATAAAAAATAATTATATCAATAGGTGGGGGTTTTTGACGTATAGAGATCATGTAATTTTATCTAGCAATTAACCCGCAGGGATGTGTCTACTTCCGACATCAGGAAGAGCAGATATCAGTAGTTGAATTATAAGTCGGGGAAAAGATTAGATCCAAAACCCACAAACGAATGGCACAGAAAGAACGTAACTACGTTTATTTCATAGATTTACAGTTGTGTCCTTGACACGTCTTTGCTTGATATGCAAAATGATACAATTAGAAAACGTTGAATCGTGATCCCAAACACTAATGTATTTTCACCATAAAACTGCCATACCGATCTCTGGTGAACGCTGAAAAAGTATGCTGTGTTGAAAACGAGGCTACATCAGAGGAAGGTCAATCTCATATGATCGATCACGATTGCTATATTTTTTAAGCCACAATGCGTAAGATTTTTTTTGTTTTTGAAGTGATTTGGATATTTAAAAAATTGTATTTCTTCTTTTTGTTAAAGGACCATACGGATAAATTCAAGGAAAACAGGACATTTTATAGATAGAAAAAAGATGAAGACCAGATTTCCAATTTTCCTTTACGCGGGAAAGTGAGCAATTATCTCGCAAGGTGCTTTTGTTAATTTTTTTTTCTGACCATAATTCAATGATGTTGCACCAATTTAAACCAAATCGTACATTTGTTTTGGATTGTAAAATATTTTTTATTATTAAGCTATGTTTGTTATATAAAGTACATAGTCTTAGGAAACTGTAACTATTTTACTTTTAAACACGCTCAATACTACAGACTTTCAGTGGAAACTTGTTTTTCCAATGTACACATTTAAATCGAAACCAGACTCATCTGCAACACATTTGGTCACAACAACAACTACAAATTATTCTATTTCAATTGTATTCTAGAATCCCGAAACTGCGGAGTATCCGTTACAATACTTTTCTTAATCGCTAAAAAATCCATTTACTCCTATTATTATTATTATTATTATTATTATTATTATTAATATTATTATTATTATTATTATTATTATTATTATTTGTTATTGTTATTTTAATTGATTTTATTATTATTATTATTATTATTTGTTATTGTTATTAATTTAATTGTTTTTATTATTATTATTATTATTTATTATTATTAGTAGTAGTAGTAGTGTTAGTATTATTATTATTAGTAGTAGTAGTGGTAATAACAACAACAACAACAACAACAACAATAATATCATTATTATTTACTTACTAGAAGTAGTCACAGAAGCTATCACCAAAGATTCCACTCTGAGGACAATGTGCTCTTCTCTGGAGTCTGAGTGACAATAAACCTCCTCAAATTCCCTGTACTGTCCACGTCTTTTGATAGCCATTAGAGATGAATTTGCCTTATCGTAACAGTGGCTTAACATTGATTTCTCGTTGGCGGCGACTATTGGTCTTCAGGAAATTTGCGTGGCAAAAACTCTCCCCAAGGTCACAGGCTGCTCTGTACTTATCCAGCGGAGGTCAGACTAGTGTTTTCTCTCCTCCGTCTCTCCATACTTTTTTTTACCCTTCTCGCTTATTTGGTGTTGGGTCAGGGTTTGGTGACACACACATACACTTGAAACAAGGTAGGGGTGAAGTGGGGTTTAATTAACAAAAATTGTTTCAGTTTTTATGATTTCTCTGTAATGCTCAACATTTGTAGCATTTTTTGTATGTCCAGTTTTTGCCTGTAGTTTGTGTGTGTTAGTTTCCTCATTCAAGAATTTTCCTTAATCTTTCAACCGCTTTCATTACTGTTATCTGTTGTAAATTATCAGCTATCCCTTTGATTCCAATCTATCCCATTCTTTTTTCAAAGTCTGTCGGTATTGCTCCTAGCTCTCCTACGTGTTGTTATCGTGACTTTCATCATCTTCAAACCCTTTTATGCTCCCTGGCCAGTTATATATATATATATATATATATATATATATATATATATATATATATATATATATATATAAAACTGAACGTTTGTGTGTGTATCTGATCACAAGAAGGCTCCTATATGGTTGACTATTATAGAAAATTGATCACATATAATGATAGAATATGTATCGAGACACAGGAATGAGTATGTTTGATCTGGCAGAATGATTATTCATTACAATTGTGGGGTCTGCGTACGCGCCTGGTTCACAAACTATAGAAATAAAACTTTTAAAGTTAAAAAAAAAAACGTTTACAAGTGGTTTTGATATAGATGTACATAACAATACTTTGATAAGTGTGTTTTAACTTAAATATGGATGGTATAATAACATTATGGGGTGTTCATTCGCGCCTGACCTCCATAGAATGGAAATATCTCACAAAGTTGAACAAGTTTTTTTTAATATAGATCCATAGAATATTGTGATAAGTGTTTCAGTGTGAACAGGTATGGTATAATCAATTATGGGGTTTATCTATTTTATTTTTACTTTCATCATATTTTGCTTTGGTTTTGATACCCCCAAAATCGAAGCTATCTCTTTACAGCCCTTCCTTTTCATAACCTATCATACTTTCGTAGTCCATTTTCTGAAGGCTGTTTTTGAACCAAGTTCACGGCGGGTACTTTTACTTGTATATATATATATATATATATATATATATATATATATATACATATATATATATATATATGTGTGTGTGTGTGTGTGTGTGTGTATTTCTCTTCTCCGTCCTCTTGATCTTCACCCTGTGGTCTGGTGTAATAGCAAAATCTACGATCTGGCCAGAGGGTTCCTTCTTATTAAATATCATGACATCCGGTCTCCTTGCTTGTTTGAGTTTATCTGATTGTATATCTATGTCTCATAGGATCTTGTGATTTTCGTTTTCCAGTTATGCTGACATTCTTCTTCTTCTTCTTCTTCTTCTTCTTCTTCTTCTAGTTTTAATTCAATTTTCACCCCAAAGAAGACACAGTGGCATTTTGAAGTAGGGTGCTACTATCAGGACCATATGTTGCAGGGGTATTATGAAGGGAGATGAGAAACAAGATGTCTTTTCACATTACATTTGAACTTCCGCATGTCAGTACGGTTGGGAAAGCAGAATCCCGGAAGGGAGTTCCAAAGTTCTACAGTTCGGGGGAGGAATCAATTGGAGTAGAAGGCTTTCTTACACCTATGGATCTCTACAGTGAAGAGGTGGGATTTAGCTGCTTGTCGCGTTTGTCGGGAGTATTCACGTCGGGCGAGTACTAGTGCTTGTAATTCGTCAGATCATTCACCAAAAAGTACTTCTAGAACAGGTAGAGGGATGCAACATTTCGTTGATGGGACAGACCCTGAAGCCTAGATGACAGTTTATGATCTATCAGGTTGGCGAATCTCTTTTGAACCCTAGCAAGGCGTGAGAGACAAGTAGCCCAAATAAGACAACAGTACTCCGTACATGGGCGAATGAGTGCCTTATAGAGGTACAGGATACTTTCAGGCGTAAGTAGTTTTCTAGCACGGTAGATAGAGACCACATTCTTCGCAGCAGCCTTGGCAATGCTCTCAGTATATCTATTCCAGTTCATGCTCCCTGTAATTGTTAGCCGAGGAGTTTAAAGGAAGTACTTTCGGGTAATGTGTTTTGGCCATTGCTATCTGAGGTAGTGAAGTTTTTTTTGTAATTATTGAAGGAAACAAGCTTACTCCTAGCAGCATTGAATGTGACCATCCATATTTGTCCCCAGTCCACTACAGATTGGAGGTCATCCTCTAGTGTCACTGCCATTTCCTGAGATAGGTGTTCATTTGTCTTCCCCTCGTGCCTTTTATAGAGAGTGGTGTCATTAGCAAATATGCCTATCTCAGAAACAATTCTATCATATCTATAATAAACGTCCAAGAATAGACCCTTGCGGTGCTCCCGCATTTATATCATATTGTTTGTATGTACGAACGTCGAGGGCAACCTGGATTAATCTCTTGCTTAAGAAGGATTTAATAACATTATGTATTCTTCCAACGATACCATATCATTTTCCTGAGAAGACCCTTGTGCCTTACCCTGTCCAAAACCTTAGATATATCGAGGGCTAACGCTCTACCCTCCCTGATTTGTCCAGTGAACGGTATATATGTTAAGACATTACAGCAAGGATATCTGTTGTGGAACGGGCTTGCCTAAATCCATATTGTTTGTCGGCCCGGAATTTAGCAGCTGTTAGGTGATTGACAAGAGCTTGCTTAATTAAGGACTCAAATATTTTGGCGAAAAGCGGGAGAACGCTAATGGGGTAATAATTTAATAGGTCAGTTTTGTTGCCAGAATTCTTGAAAACTGTTACCGCAGAAGCGGTTTTCCAGCAATCGTGGAAGCAAGATTCGTTAAGGTATTTGTTGTAAAGATTGGAGAGATCTGGAGCAAAGTCAGCGGAACATTTTTTAAATAGTATAGCCGAGATGAGATCGGGTCCAGTTTTTATGATACCATGTATCCGAGAAGGGGCGATTTTCAAGTCTAGTGTGGTGTCTGTTCGCAAAATGAAAGTCAGGGAGGGAGTGGTGTGCCGAGTCCAATGTGGAGTTTGAGGTAAACCAATTTGCAAGCAGGTTAGCGTTCTCGTTTGTCGTGAAAACAACCTCATGATTGTTTGATAGTGGGGGAATCGTTGACTGCCCATTGTTTACGACACTGTTATAGATTTTCCTCAAAATCACGGGTTCCTAATTTCTGTGCTTCGATGCGTTTTCTGCTGGTTTTGTGTATTCTGTCTTCTTCTTCTTCTTCTTCTTCTTCTTCTTATTATTATTATTATTATTATTACTATAATTATTTTATTGAAAATGAGAATATAAATAATAATACTATTCAATTATTGTGGTATTACCTTTGTAATCTATTATATAAATCTCACCTCTCTGTTTAAATTATGTATGCATGTATGTATATGTCAGGTCATGACATATGCTACTGGTACCAGGGAATCCAATTCTACCTACCTCGTGGTCAGGTCACCGGCGACTAAACTGATTCCTTCACCAGAATTGTTTGGTAAGGAGGGTGGCTAGTCTCCTTGAAGGATTAAAAGCAAGAACTTCCAAAGAACTTTATCGGGACCAACGACCAACTAGCACCGTGTGTGTTTGTGTGGGTATGTATGTATGTGTGGGGTGGAGAGGCCTACCGTAAGCCGTGGTAAAGGCAACCTTTCTAAGAGAAGCAAATATCTGATTTAAAAGATCATAAAGCGTGAGACCACTACCCGAATTAAGCTGGTCTGCTGTTTAACTTGTTGCTGGCTATCTTGCTTTTGCTTGTTGCTGGATCTCAACATTTTGAACAGAGAGAGAGAATTAGCTGTCATACAAAGTTAAGACTTTGTAACATCATCTGTGTATAGATACTCTCTCAGGTATTTGTCTATTAAAATGGTCCTGTGGAGATTGAAGTCATTTTTGGGCTCAAGGATGTTAGTGTCTGAGAGAGTGGCACTCGTCTGAAAAGACGTTGCAATCATCATGTATGTATGTATGTATGCATTATGTATGTATTTAGGTATGTATGTAGGTTTGTGTGTCTTCCTAAAACTTTCGACAGAGGCCGCGAATTTTAAGGAAATTGGTATCAGTTTGATGCGCGACACTCCGGGCGACAAATATCAAAACCTTTGCAGAAAATATTAATTTCTTCAACCTCAACTGGACACTTTTCTAAAAAAAAATAAAGGGTCGCTTTTTTTGCCGATATTTTCGAAAATCATCCCCTCTTTTCGATTGTCTAGCCTTAAGTTTTACCTATGCCACTTCCGGTTTTGTGATGTGTGCAACAGCAAAGACGTCATGTTTTATTTTTACGTTCTCTTCCTCCTGAGCGGTACGTGTTCAAGCCTGCCAGCCTATAACCAATTTCTGCCTTTTCTATTTTTATTTATTTACTATTATTATTTAATTTTTTTTTTTTTGCTTAACACCCCCCCCAAACACCCAGGCAACGCCGAACCCCCCGGCTAGTTATAAATACAATAAATACAATAACGTAATATATTTCATGTATAATGATACAACTCTTTGCAAAGGACTTTGCAGCTAATTTTACTTTTTTCGAGCAAGACCGCCAACCCCCAATATTTCCTCCTGTATCAGAAAACAAGCTATGTGATATACAAATATCTGTACGTGATGTTGCCGAGCTAATAAAAAATCTTGATTCTAGTAAAGCAACCTATAATACAATTACCGATTCTAATTCTTAATCTTTATATATATATATATATATATATATATATATATATATATATATATATATATATATATATATATATATTAGTGATGGAACGATTTAAGTGTTTCCCGATTCCGATACAATTACCGATTCCTATTCTTAATCTTTATATATATATATATATATCTAAATATTTAACAATAGTTTTTTTAATTTTTATTTTTTACCTGATTGCCGTAAAAAAGGTATAGTAGATGTTCAGGTATTTTCCTAAACGTAGGAAAATGCACTTCTGGGATAGGATGTATCGATTTTAGTTTTATGGGTCGCTGAAAATCAATACATATTTATTAGTTTATCATTAGTATTAGCAACGTAAGATTTTGTTTTAAGAAATATCCGGTGGAGAGTTTGTCACATAATTCTAATTTTTTCGGGGGGGGGGAATAACATTCTCGTGTTTTCATTTGTTCTTTTATTTTTGAAATAGTTGTTGGAGTAACGATGAAGTTGACGTATAATCATGGAAAACTGGTCAATATTCTTACTATAGCAGGTGTGGTCAAACCGAACTTCATGCCGACCATGGCAACATTGGGTGTCCATGCTAGTGTGTATATATATATATATATATATATATATATATATATATATATATATATATATATAATGTATAGATATAATGTATAGATAATATATATATAAAATTTATATAACATATATATATGAATATATTTATATATATATATATATAATGTATAGATAATATATATATAAAATATATATAACATATATATAATATATATATATATATATATGAATATATATATGTATATATATATGGATATATATATATATATATATATATATATATATATATATATATATAACCGTTATTTTTCTGATGTTTTCCATCATCAATTTAGTAGATGACTACATATTCTACGCACATCCGACGTTCCTGTTGTCGTTCATAACCATTTAAATTGAATGGCGTCTTTAGCTTTTTTTTAGACGTTTTCAACGTGTATGCAAACATATATACAAAGAAATAATAAAATAAACAAAATACGCAAGGTTCTTTTATTAAAGATATTCATAAAAAATGTCCACTTGAAACCTCTTGTGGCTTATTATTACTTTGTCGTGTTTCTTTTTTACTTGGGAGTCACCACTTATCAAGGTTCGAATGCAGTCGAGGATAAGGGTTAAGGAGTGGTAAGTGATATTGTAGTTATTGTTAATGGTGTACATTCGATAGAATTTGGTTTATTGGTGCACGGCTCAACAAGAACTTGTTTACATTGGATTTGAACACTACTATACTGTAGTAAACCGGGAAGCTTGCCAGCAGAACATTGTTCCACAAGCCAATACTTCTGGGAAAGGAGCTTTGTTCATGGAATCTGCATTTTGATTCAGAGAGAGAGAGAGAGAGAGAGAGAGAGAGAGAGAGAGAGAGAGAGAGAGAAACAGAGAAAGCGGAAGAGAGATGGGGTGGGGGAAATCGTATATAATGATATGAGCTAGGCAAGTGTTTTTTTGTGAATGTTTGCCAAGGGAGATTATAGATTAACGTTTTATTGAACACTTGCCATTTAAATAACGATAAGCGGTTACATGGAAGGGAAAAGGACATAATCTACTAAGTTTCGAAACCAGTTTTGAGCTCTAAATAAGGTGCGCCTATCAGCTCCTGCCCAGATGTACCAACAGTACTCACGTTTTACATATATATATATATATATATATATATATCGCATACATCTCCCCATGATTTGCTGCGGTATTTGTCGCAAATGCCCAGACGTGTTTTACTAAGTTTTAAACATAGACAATATTATGCTAACTTATTATTATGTTTTATACTGCTTAGACAGACAATATTAATTTATTTGTTTAATGAACCGATTGTTATATTTATCAAATATATTGCGTCATCTTCAAAGCAATAAGTTTAACCGAATCGTAATTCTGATTTATATATCGAGTTATAATGTTGTGTTCATATCGATATTGGCCTTACTGTAAGTCATTGTAATGACTTATCAACAGGGAATCGAACCTACTTCAAGTAATGAATTACCAAGCCTGGCGCTCTGGGAGATGCTCAATCTTACCGGCATTGGCAGCGTTGGTGTACTGGCCAAACACTGCTGGACAGATGGTGTCGAGTTTAGCGGCGGTGGTGGTGAGGGTCGCATCCAGACGGAGCGGTAACTGGACGGTTCGAGTTTCTGAACGGCTCGTTCATTGGGCCGTGGAGTTAAAAGTGCTCTCATAAAGTTTACACCGGACTAACGCCATCCAATTATGGAGAGAAAATTGACCTCGTAAATATGTCAGGAAAATAAATTTCAACATCGGGTCCGCTTTGCCTGCAGCGAAGAAGAAGCAGGAGTTCGGAAAAAGAGGCGACACAGACAAAGATACAAAGCAAGGAAACTGGAAGAGATGTCGAGAGAAAAGCCAGGGACAAAACATACACGTGCGCTTCGATATCCACTAGAACCATGTGATAGTTTAGTCATAGCGACAAGCTGTGATATCTCGAAACAGTGTGATTTTCTATTACTAAAATATCACAACTTATCAACGGCAACTGCCTACCCTGGGATAAAAATTAAAGGAATGATGGTTGGTAATACTAGTTGTGATTGTGTTGACCCTTGCTATTGATATAGGGCTTGCAACCGGCCACGTTGCAATTAGCAGAGAATTAACCCCACGGTATTATTTCTACGGAACGACAGATCAAGAGAAAGTAACTCTGTTCATCGTAGTTTCGTTTTGTTTCAGGCAGAAAAGTAGAGAGAATGGGAAATCATTGCTGTTTTGTCGTAAAAGAATGCTGTTGTATTTTCAGAGATTTTAGAGTAAGGCTCTATCGTACCAGATGTAAGTAGCTGTCCCCCACAATAATACAACACTTTTAGAAAAACATTGGAGAAGTATAATATGTAGATGCGTCGAGTTAGTAGTACGGTAATGGGCAATAAGCAGTTGTTTGAGTGGTTATCTTCCATGAATTGAACGTTCAATACGTAGGAAAAGAACGATTAGATTTTTCAGAAGAGCGAATGTTCAATGCGTTGAAAAGGGGATGACATTCTTCGTAAAAAGTGATATTTTATATATAGATGACAGAAGTATTCATCTAAAAATTGAATGTTGAATACAGCGAAAGTATGACATAATTCTTTCTTAGGAAAGCGCAATGTTATTCTTCTGAAAATAAATTATTCAATACATATAAAGCGCAATTTTGAAAATTGAATGTTGAATACGTTCAATATCTTCAATATGTTCAATAGATTTAATTAATTTGAAAATTAAATATTCAATAAATTGAATAGAAGATCCAATTCTTTTTGAAAATTAAATCTTCAATACGTAGAAAGGCGGATTGCATTCTTCTAAATATTGAATATTCAATACATAGAAATGGCGATTCCATTCTTTTGAAAATAAAACATTAAATGCGTAGAAAATACGATGGCATTAATTGAAAAATGTAATATCCAATACATATAAACGGCGATTGCATTCTTTTGAAAATTGAATATTGAATACGTAGAACGGGGAATTGCATTCTTTGGAAAATTGAACACTCAATACGTACAAAACGGCGATTGCATTATTTTGAAAATAGAATATTGAATACGTAGAAAGTGTGATTGCATTATTTGGAAAATTATATATTCAATACGTAAAGACGACGATTATATTAATTTGACACTTGAATATTCAATGCATACAAACAACAATTGCATTCTTTTGAAAATTGAATTTTTTTAAAATTACATTTTCATCTCAAACAAGGCGCATTGCAACTTTGGTGTGGGGGGCTTCTATCAGGGGCAACAACTAGTGGGCCACAATGTTGGGATTTGGACAGCAAGATGTCGGTTCAAGTTGCACTTGTATTTCTTCATGGCAGTACAGTTTGGGAAGCAGGAACCTGGAATGGAATTCCAGAGTCTAGCGCTTCTGGGGAAGAAACTACTGGAGTAGAAAGATCTTTTACATCAAGGGATCTCTACTGTGTGGGGGTGGGATTTAGCTGCCTGTCGGGTTTGTCGAGGGGGTCTACGTCGTGGGGGCCCAAGTATCTGCAGTTCGTCAAAACATTCACAATTAAAATACTTGTAGAACAGGCAGAGGGATGCGACGTTTCGTCGATGGGAGAGAGGCTGAAGCTTAGATGCCACTTCAGGGCCGATCAGATTGGCGACTCTTTTTTGAACCTTGTCTAGGAGCGAGAGACTAGCAGCATATGCACCAGCCCAAATGTGACAACAATACTCCATACATGGGGGAATGATGGCCTTATATAGGTACAGAACACTTTCAGGCGTCAATAGCTTTCTAGCACGGTAGAGAGAGCCTACCTTTTTCGCAGCGGCCCTGGCAATGTTTCAATATGATTGTTTCAAATCACATTTCCTGTGAACGTTAGGCTAAGCAGTTTTAAACATGTAATCTCAGACAGGGAGTAACTGGCCATTGCTATTGGTGGAAGAGAAGGTTTCTTGTAATTATTAAAGGAAACCTGTTTAGTATTGGCAGCATTGAATGTGACCATCAATTTATGCCGATATTCCACTACAGATTGGAGGTCATCGTCTAGGGTTTTTGCCATTTTGCCATTAAATATGGAGAAAGAGCGATTGCATTCTTTTGAAAATTGAATATTCAATATGTAGAAAGGGCGATTGCATTCTTTTGAAAATTGAATATCCAATATGTAAAAAAAGCGATTGCATTCTTTTGAAAATTGAATATTCAATATGTAAAAAGGGCGATTGATTTCTTTTGAAAATTGAATATCCAATATGTAGAAAGGGCGATTGCGTTCTTTTGAAAATTGAATATTCAATATGTAGAAAGGGCGATTGCATTCTTTTGAAAATTGAATATCCAATATGTAGAAAGAGCGATTGCATTCTTGTGAAAATTGAATATCCAATATGTAGAAATAGCGATTGCATTCTTTTAGAAATTGGATATTCAATACGTAGAAAGGTCGATTCCATTCTTTTGAAAATTGAATATTAAATATGTATAAAGGGAGATTGCATACTTTGGAAACTTGAATATTCAATATGTAGAAAGGGCGATTGCATTCTTTTGAAAACTGAATATTCAATATGTATAAAGGGCGACTGCGTTCTTTTGAAAATTGAATATTCAATATCTATAAAGGGCGATTGCATTCTTTTGAAAACTGAATATCCAATATGTATCAATGGCGATTGCATTCTTTTGAAAATTACATATTATATATGTAGAAAGGGCGATGTAATTTTTTTGAAAATTGAATATTCAATATGTAGAAAGGGTAATTGCATTCTTTAGAAAATTGAATATTCAATTTGTATAAAGGGCTATTGCGTTTGTTTGAAAATTAAATATCCAATATGTAGAATAGGGCGATTGCATTCTTATGAAAATTGAATATGTAAAAAGGGCGATTGAATTCTTTTGAAAATTGAATATTAAATATGTATAAAGGGCGAGTGCATTCTTTTGAAAATTGAATATTCAATATGTAGAAAGGTTTATTGCATTCGTTTGAAAATTTAATATTCAATATGTATAAAAGGATATTGCATTCTTTTGGAAGTTGAATATTCAATATATAGAAGGTGCGATGGCATTCTTTTGAAAATTGAACATTCAATATTTAGAAATGGCGAATGCATTCTTTTGAGTATTGAATATTCAATATGTATAAAGGGCAATTGCATCCTTTTGAACATTGCATATTCAATATGTATAAAATGCGATTACATTCTTTTAAAATTGAATATTCAATATGTAGAAAATTCGATTGCATTCTTTTGAAAATCCAATATTCAATATGTAGAAATAGCAATTGCATTCTTTTGTAAAAGTGAATATACAATATGTAGAGAGGTCGATTGCCTTCTTTTTAAAATTGAATATTCAATATGTATAAAGGGAGATTGCATTCTTTTGAAAAATGAATATTCAATATGTAAAAAGGGTGATTGCATTATTTTGAAAATTGAATATTCAATATGTAGAAAGGTTTATTGCATTCTTTTAAAAATTGAATATTCAATATGTAGAAAGGTTTATTGCATTTGTTGGAAAATTGAATATTCGATATGTAAAAAGGGCGATTGCATTATTTTGAAAATTGAATATTCAATATGTAGAAAGGTTTATTGCATTCTTTTGAAAATTGAATATTCAATATGTAGAAAGGTTTATTGCATTCTTTTGAAAATTGAATATTCAATATGTAAAAAGGGCGATTGCATTATTTTGAAAATTGAATATTCAATATGTAGAAAGGTTTATTGCATTCTTTTAAAAATTGAATATTCAATATGTAGAAAGGTTTATTGCATTTTTTTGAAAATTGAATATTCAATATGTAAAAAGGGCGATTGAATTATTTTTGAAATTAAATATTCAATATGTAGAAAGGGCGATTGAATTTTTTTGAAAATTGAATATTCAATATGTAAAAAGGGCGATTGAATTTTTTTGAAAATTGAATATTCAATATGTAAAAAGGGCGATTGAATTTTTTTGAAAATTGAATATTCAATATGTAAAAAGGGCGATTGCATTCTTTTGAAAATTGAATATTCAATATGTAGAAAGGTTTATTGCATTCTTTTAAAAATTGAATATTCAATATGTAAAAAGGGCGATTGCATTATTTTGAAAATTGAATATTCAATATGTAGAAAGGTTTATTGCATTCTTTTAAAAATTGAATATTCAATATGTAGAAAGGTTTATTGCATTCTTTTAAAAATTGAATATTCAATATGTAAAAAGGGCGATTGAATTCTTTTGGAAATTGAATATTCAATATGTAGAAAGGGCGATTGAATTATTTTGGAAATTGAATATTCAATATGTAGAAAGGGCGATTGCATTCTTTTGAAAATTGAATATTAATACAAACATACGGCGATTGCATTCTTTTGAAAATTGAATATTCAATATCTAGAAAGGGCGGTTGCATTATATGGAGACTTAAAGGGTTATTACCTTAATGTAAAAATTAATGCCCAATACATTGAAAAGCGCGATTACATTCTTATATATATTATATAAAGCTGAATGTATGGGTGTGTGTGTTTGTGTGTGTTACTGGTCACGAATAGGTCCCTGTATGGTTGACAATTTAAAAAAAAAAACTGATTACATGTACTGATAGAAGATGTATCGAGACACAGGAATGTGTATGTCTGATCTGGCAGAACGGTGGTTCATTAAAATTGTTGGGTCTGCATTTACGCCTGGTTCACAAAGTATGGAAATAAAAAAATGTAAAAGTAAAACAAAAACGTTTACAAGTGTTTTTGATATAGATGTACATAAGAATACCTTGATGAGTATGTTTCAACTTAAATAGGGATGGTATAATAAAATTGTGGGGTTTGCATTCGCGCCTGGCCTCCATAGAATGGGAATAGGCATACACTTTAATAAAGACTTTTCATATCTATCTGCGTAAGTATACTTTTATAATTTTGTTTATGTTTGAAGAAATATTGTATAATACGGTTATGTGGTGTTCGTTCGTGCCTGACCTCCATAGAATTGAAATATGTCACAAAGTTTAACATTTTTTTTATATAGATCCACAGAATATTGTGATATGTGTTTCAGTGTTAACAGGTATGGTATAATAAATTATGGGGTTTATCTATTTTATTTTTACTTTCATCATATTTTGCTTTGGTTTTGATACCCCACAATTCAAAGCTATCTCTTTACAACCCTTCCTTCTCATAACCTATCATACTTTCATAAATCAGAGTCCATTTTCTGTAGGCTGTTTTTGAACCCAGTCAACGTCTGGTACTTTTGCTAGGATATATATATATATATATATATATATATATATATATATATATATATATATATATATATAAGCGAGTCATCTCTTTGGGAATCCCCAGTGCAGGGCGTCACGACTAACACCAGTCGAACGATTCGAACCCAGCAACACGAGATATCTCTGGCACGATTAGGGAAGACCTAATCAACTCGGCTTCCATTAACCTCGTGAAATAACGTTGAATTTTAAACATTGCAATTTTAAATGTTCATCCACGTCAGTCAGACAGCGATCCAATCGCCATACGATGATCTATGCATAAGAGTTAAATTGACCGACTTTTAATTCAACTAAAAGTGCTCAACGATAAGAAACGAATTTCTAAAAGGGGCTGTCATAATTATTTTTTACCACAATAATCAAATACCTACATATGTATATGTGAGTGTGTATGAAGTAACCTTGTCTGTTTTTTGTCCGGAATAACTTCTATCAAATATACATATGGTATATAGACTTGAGACTAGATATAATAGGGATTTGAACCGTTGACTAATTCTATCTGGCTTTTAGCTAATCAATACAGCAGCTAAGGGTAAACATTGAAAAATTGTAATCGGCCAGCGCAAATTGCCTTACATGTTTTCCTCTAAGTCATGAGAAAATATTTATTTATGCGTTTAATTGCGTTAATATTACAATTTTATATATATTTGTCCTCATGGCACATGATAGCAAATACCGGTCGCTAGCTAAATGTTTTGATTTCGATTATAAATAATGGCACTGAAGTAGAATTTTTTTCGCAATCACTACCATATATTGGCTACAATATAATTATTAATATAAAGTTGGCTCTTTAATGATAAATAGGAAATATGCATAATATAAAATATCCTATTTTAGTATATCTTACGACCAGGAAAAAATAATTGAAAATGTATTATCTATATAATTAATTGAAAAATAACATATATATTGAAGGGTAACAAAATGCACATTAAAAAGCAATACAAGATAACTTTTCGATTCAATTTAAATTAAACTCTAATATTTTTCTTTGTAAAATGTATAATTGTGTACTTTGAAAATTGATAAATTTCAAGTTATTAAGTTATTACATTATTTCCCAACGTTTTATTTTAAAGGAAAATCAAAGAATTTCGACAGCGAAAGTTCGTGTGGGACCCCAGCCCGAAGCCGAGTGAATTCCATCCATTGAAGCTTGCGTGAAATTGTCGTAAAATCACACTTCATCTTTTCACCTAATTCTCTACATGTCTGATGGCCATCTTCTTTCCAAAGAAAATTGAGTTGATCTCCGTCAATTTTGATTAGTCTTCAGGAACGAGGAACCTCATTGAGGTAAAAAATATCCGAATTTGAATCTGGCAAACAAATCTCGACCAGTTCTCCAGGCTGTAGAGTTTTCCCGTTATACAACACAAATATACTTGACCATTTAACTGGCTTTTTCACCCCGATTAAAGGCGAAAAGACGGACATGTCTAAAATGTGATTTTTAAAAATATTTTATTGACAATCCATTTGATGGTTCTGAAAAACGAGAAAAATAAAATGAACAAGAAACGATGACCATTATCTTGTAGAACGGAATGCGTGCTTTCCGAGGATATATAACACTTTGCAAAATATTAAAACATGTTTTAGAACAAAACGTTCTCATGAAACAGCTGAAACTTATGCAACAACTTAATAAAACATGTAATTAATTTTAAAGCTTGTAAAACTGAAGCCTATGATCCACAGTCACTGCTTGCTTAGTTTTGATGTACGGTTTAGCGTACGTTTTTCATGAATCTGCCAGATTAGTCGTTTTCGATCAGCTAAATATCGTTGGTAGGTATTAGGTTCAATTTTCTTCTAGAATCACGTACCCACAGAAAAAAAAAGTTTGCCAATATAAATACTAAAATTGTTTTATTAACCGGTTGGGTCCAGCTCTCGAGACGAGATTAATCAGTTCGTGTCTATGTTCATTTTATCACTGTAGCCTTCTATTCAGAAGATGGAAAACGGTTTAAATGTTTACACTATTTTATAAAATTAAATTATGGTCTTCTAATAATCTCGATATTGAGATTAAAAGATTACTTTATTGAATACGATAAATTGCACTGATCCAATTATCTTCCCGCCCATTAGAACATGGAAAAATATTGAATAAAACAAACATAAGGGGCATGTAAAAGTAATAAACAAATAGGAATAAAATAGACAGAAATATCTTATCTAAATATAATAAATAAGATTACACACTTTAAAAACTGTGTATATATTATAAAAGTAAACGTGTATGCGTGTGTGTAGAACGCTCTTTACTAAACTACTCCGCCAATTTTCGCTCAACAGACTGATACCTTAATATGTATAGGAATCTGACATATTTGTTTTGGTTATTAACTGCTAAGAATAACTGCCAAAGAGTAAAACTTGAAATATTAGATTTTGGTTGTCATAATTCGAACTACTGTGCCCATTTACATTTACACGTTATGCTAGTTGATTTGTAAAGTTTGGGCATGCATGTGGTCTTTTTCTAACTGATGCTACTCAAGTTATATTTTGTTTTAAACATTTGTGAGTCTCTGAATGTGAAAACACGCAAATCATCCGAGATATAAAATAGATCAGGACACTTTCTAAAATTTAATTTAATAATAAAATCGCCTGATAAGGAACTGATTGGGTCGAATGCGTTTTTGATATCTTTAAAATAAATGTTCATTTTAACTGAAAAAAAACCCTGCACATATCAGTATTTTACTTTCTTGGATTAAAAAAACATTGATAAGTTGCAAAACTGTTTATAACTCCGAGGGTTTTTAATCACCATTGATGACCAGTGCCAGTTCAAATGCTGTGTAAGGCAAAAACTGAAATTTATTTGAAGCAACTTGTAGTAGATAACTACTAAAAGTATGCGGTTTGCTTTAATGCAGATTTTTAACTACTTTTCCTTTTATGAACTGCTTTGATTTTTTTCCTTTTTTATTAATGACTAGCAGAGTATTGGTCAAGCAACTTCACCCGTTCGTAAAATACGCTTAAATATGTTGTTTTAATTTGTCCAGATATCGTTTATTGCTTCATATAATCGTTATTTCAAAAGTTAAAAAATGGATTTGGTTGCCATCAGCAAGTAACGAACTGTGGCATTCAAAACAGGTGACGTTACCACTGTACCAACGTGACACGCATATGGCCTGAAAAGAAATCAAAAATTAAAAGTAAACTTATATGAAGGTACATAATATATAACGATATTTGTACTTTTGACTCATTGAAACTAGGTTAACAGGCTAAAGATCCATACAAAATCGGTCCATAAAAAATCCAACCATTTGAGGCCCCTAGCGACATACTGCGACTTTTAGTTTCCAAGGAGATACAGTTTTGAAATTTGGAGACAGGTTGACAGACAGACGGTCATATAGACGTGTATATATTGGATTATCTTTTCTTTTCAATTGTATATTCGGTAGTTTTATTCATTACAAAATTACTAAATTTATTGTTCTATTTCTTACATTCTTTTCGCTTATTTCTGTTTTTTTTTGTTTTTTTTACTTTCTACTTGCGTTGTTTCTAAGTTGTTGCAATTTTTAAGAATGTATTTTGAATTTTATTTTTCTATTTAGCTTATATTGTACATTCATTGATAATTTTTCTATTTCTTTGTCGTTTCCGTTCTTTGTAATTGCTTGTTGTTTTTTTTTTCGTTAATTATGTTCTATTATACTTTTTCTTTTGTTCCCTTTCTACATTTCTTGATTCACTATTTTCATCTTTCCTTTTAAATTTTTTTCTCGTTCTCCTCCTTTCCAAATTTTTAATTTTTTTTAAAATTAATACTTTACATTTTTATTTTCTTTATCTGTGATTGTTTATTTTTCCTTCGGACATGCTTAATCTCTATCTTTTCTTCTCATTTTATTTAATTTATTTTTTTCCTTATTTGCATATTTTTCTCATTGATATATTATTACGTCTTTAAATCTTCTATCTATCTTCTTTTCCCTCCCTCTTTATCATATAATATCCTTTATCCTTTTGTGTCTTTCTATGTTTTATTAAAAGCGAATCACCTTCTCTATTCTTTCGCTTTCCTCTTTTATTATGCAATTTACAAATTTGAATAACTACCAAACAAAGTTTTTTTTTTAAATATTTCTCTTTCTGTTTTTCTTTTTCCTTGATTTTGTTTTTATATTTTTTCTTTTATTATGTTTCGTTTTTCTGTTTTGTCGGCTTATTTTTTGTTTTCCTCACATTTTCACTTTATTTTACCCTAATTTTGAAATGTATCGTTTGCTTAACCTCGGGTCCAAGTCTAATATTAGATAGTATAAAAGTCTATTTTTTGGTAACAATAAAAAACGGCCTATTTGTCGAACAGTGGCAACCAATTCATCTTATTTTAGTCAATGTTTCCTTTCGTTTTTTCGTATATTTTATTTTATTTTTATTTATTTTTATTTGTAATTCCTTTTCTACGCGAATTCCCTCCCTTTGTTGTCCTCCGTTTTCCTTTATTATTGGATTCACTAATTCGAATACCTGCTTACTGATTAATATTCACCCTTTCCCTTTTTCATTCTCTTGGATTTTATTTTTATATCTTGTTTGTATTTATATATTTTTATTATGTTTCTTTTTCAGATTTTCATTTTAGTTTTTTTTTTTACATTTATTTTGAGATCTACCATTTGATATTCATTTTTTCTTCCTTTCTTAACTTGACCTCTATTAATATTATATTTATCTTCTTTTACTTCGCATTAAAACCATTTCCGATTTTATTTCTTCTTTTCGTTTTCTATCCTTCTTCATTAATTTAGTTCAACTAGAATTTCCTACCCTATTCTTCCTCCTTCCGCTTTTATTCTCCACTTCAATAATTCGAATACCTACCTACCAATGCTCACAGTGATGGCTTTTACAGAAAGGGATACTTGCATGTGAAGAGACCATAATGAGCGAAAATCGGTGGAACTACTCCAATGGAAGAAGTGGAAATTCGTTCCATGCTGGCAAACTGTAGTCTTTGAATTCCTAAAGGGTAGACAATAATCCCCAATGAACCATTTACTGCAATAACAATGGTTTTTTATTACAGGAACTACTTCAACCGATTCATGCACAGTCCAGAAAATTTATACTCGCTAAATTACTGCGCAGGTTAAGCAAAAGATAATTGGACAGACTAAGCTGATTCACAATCCTTATACACGATGTTCTTGCCCAAAGTTATGTTCGGTTCGAAGAAGTTTGATAGGATTGGATTTGAATAAATCTTAACGGATTCGTCGGGTTAAAATTGCGAACGAACGGATTCATATTAGTAAAATTCTTGTGGTTGATGAACTATCGAATTGCATTCAAAAGTCATCTTTTTCTCCAAAAGTCACCTTTTTCTTAAACATTTGTTCTGTCTGTAATTGAAGCAGATGTTTCGTAATGTATGCATTCTAGAATGTCGGCACAGCCGTTGTATTTATAAAACTTTGGCAGATGAGAACGAATGATTTGTAAGATTATTCTATGAAATCAACTAGGTGTTCTTTTTATTATTCATGAAAATACACATTTACAATATAAATGTAAATAAATATATATATATATATATATATATATATATATATATATATATATATATATATATATATATATTAGTGATGCGACGATTCCATTATTTTTCCCGATCCCGATACAATTACCGATTCCGATTTATTTTTTAAAAATTTCTCATCATTTAACTATAAGATTGTTATTTCCTCCGATGTTTGTAAAAACAAATGTTAAATATGCAGATATTTTTCTAAACGTAAAAATACACGTTTTGAGGACGATCTATCTATCTATATATAAAAAAAGAAAGGAGAACGGCCACCTAAAACCACTAACCTAGCTCTAAAACATGTCCTTTGTTTGATAAAATGCATGCCCATTGGCTGGTAGGAAGGGGCGCGGTGGATACTAGAAAGCTGATTGGCCAACTAGTAATCCTCAACATGTATAAAAACAAGAAGCAACGACAGAATTCGCGCATAAGCCTGAAGAATCCTATAGTTGGATGAAACGCAGAATATTCAGTGTAGCTTAATCGCCATATATATTTTATAAATTACTAACTAGCTCTACCTACGTATTGAGCACTTTTGAAGTAAATACTTAAAGTTTACGCATAAATCTATACTTTCGTATAGTAAATTTATGTGAATAAATGAAATAGTTATATATATATATATATATATATATATATATATATATATATATATATATATATATATATATATATATATATATATAAAATCAGCCTGGTCAGTACTAAAGTGGCTATAATTGCCGACCATGTAGGAATTCTTGCTTATCTCGTCATTGTTTCAAGTCAATCTTGGGTCTATCCCGGTCACAGGACCAAAGCAGGGCTGATCAAAGAGAGTTGTAATTGGCGATTGCGCACCCTTTGTATTACAGAGTGTCTAATGTATCTTTAGTCTGAACATAAGCGTCGCATATATATGTACACGTTTCTGATCATTTCTTTAGAGCAGTAGATGGTGAATCTTACCTGATGCTAGACATTCACCAACTTTCACATATCTTTCCAATCGAGATATATTTTAAAGATTCCAACAGTCAGTTTATGTACAATTGTTTGTACCTATCTTGCACTTGGTTTAGCGGGAATATTTGCCGAATAGTCTTTGATCAATTTTTTTACAGAAGTCCGGTTGTTCCTTTAATTATTAGAATGATTAAAATCTTTCTAAGATACCTGTTTCTGTTCATGTCGTACCAAAAATCCTCGGTATTTTGGTACTTTTTCCTCCAAACTCAGTTTAACCCAGCATCACTGAACCAAGTGATTGCTCCGTTCTCCTTCTTGTCCCATGTGTCAAGTTCAATAGCTCCGTCTTCAAGACACGTAGATGTAGCGATTACATAAGAATAGTTAATAGTGCATGTCTTTTTTTGAACTGTTATTTCGCGTTTATGTTCCTAAAGGATTATGCTGCATTCAATATTCAAGTTTTCACTAACGGTCGAGTGGAAATATTTACACACTCTATTGTATCGCATTATAGATGTTTCTTTGATCTTTGTATAACGAATAAAAAAGATACGCTAAGATTTTAAGAGGAAACGTGGGTGCATCTTCGGCCAGTTCATATTACGATTTTCTATTGTTATTCTTATATTTTCAATTTTCTTATTATTCAATTAGTTTGAGTGCAGCGGCGTTCATTAATTCGCACTTACTCGCACACCCAAATAGGTCCTGAACTGTTATGTAAGATTCAGCCTCTGTCCCATCGAGGAAATGCATCATCCCTCTGCCTGTTCTATAAGTACTTTAACGGTGAATGTTCCGATGAACTGCAAGCACTTGCACCTACTCGACGTAAATATCCCTGACAAACCCGATAAGCAGCAGAACCCCACCCTTTTACAGTAGAAATCCTCAGAGGTAAGAGAGCCTTCTACTCCTGTAGTTTCTTCCCTAGAACCGCTAGACTTTGGAATTTTCTTCAGGGTTCCTGCTTCCCCAACTGTACTGACATGCAGAAATTCAAGTGTAACGTGAACCGACACCTTGCTGCCCAACACCCAACACAGTACCCCTGTAGCTTATGTCCCGATAGTAGCCCCCACATCAAAGTGGCAATGTGCCTTGTTTGGGGTGAAAATGTAATAAAAAAATAAAAATAAAAAAGTAATTAAATTTATAATTTCAAAACACACAAGAAATACAGCGTTTTTTTTAATTAACTAGTTTTTATAATATTCTTCTTTTAGCTCGTTTACTACGTTTTGCCTTATTTCGTTAATATACAACTTTGATAATATGCACACTTGTTACTATGCAACGTTGTTAATGCGCAACTTTTGTTACGATGTAACCTTGTAAATATGTAGCATTGTCAGTATGTAACTTTGTTTATGTGTATGTACCTATGTAAGCTTTTTAATATACAGCATTTTTATTATGCAGCTTTGTTTATGTGTATGTAACTATGTAACCCTGTAAATATACAGCATTGTTAATATGCAACTTTGTTTATGTGTATGTTACTATGTAAGCTTGTTAATATACAGCATTGTTAGTATGCAGCTTTGTTTATGTGCATGTTACTATGTAAGCTTGTAAATATACAGCATTGTTAGTATGCAGCTTTGTGTATGTTACTATGTAACCTTGTAAATATACAGCATTGTTAGTATGCAGCTTTGTTTATGTGTATGTTACTATGCAAGCTTGTTAATATACAGCATTGTTAGTATGCAGCTTTGTTTATGTGTATGTTACTATGTAAGCTTGTTTATATACAGCATTGTTAGTATGCAGCTTTGTTTATGTGTATGTTACTATGTAACCTTGTAAATATACAGCATTGTTAGTATGCAACTTTGTTTATGTGTATGTTACTATGTAACCTTGTAAATATACAGCATTGTTAGTATGCAACTTTGTTTATGTGCATGTTACTATGAAACCTTGTTAATATGCAGCACTGTTAGTATGCAGCTTTGTTAAGGTGCATGTTACAATGTAGCCGTGTTAATATGCAGCATTGTTAGTATGCACCATTGTAAATGTGCACCATTGTGAATGTGTACTCTTGCTTGTATGTACCCTTGTTAATGTGCATCATTGTTTGTATGCAACATTGTCATGTGCACCGGCGTGTATATGCAACGTTGTTACCATGCCACCATTATTATCTAATATTTTTTTTTAATAATCACAAAAAATTAGATATTGAAGCCAAATTTTCGAAAAAGCAAAATAATATTTTTAATAGGTAGAACTGCTTTTCAGAAAAAAAGCTAAATTCGCAAGATGGTTCTTTAAATAGACTAATCTTGAAATTTTGGACAAAATATGAAAGTTATATCCCATTGATATAGCCTTATATCATTAAGATATTACTATAACACAATACTATTTCTAATTATTTTTAGTACTGATTATGGATTAGTTCTATATTCAACATATATGGACACTATTTTAATAGAACTGTTATTCAATTCACATTTGCTGCATGTTATTGGTGCTTATGTCCAAATATTTTTCGCTGCATATACATATATACAGCTTTATCAAAATATATTTGTTCATTAAATATACTTCTTGTTTCGTGGAATTTCAACATCTAATTTCAATAATTCTCCAAACGATAAAAGCGTAAGTTGACTTTGTCATTGTTCTCTTGATTACAAGCCTGGCTGCCCGGCATTGCCCGGGTATTTGAAGTTGTGTGTTGAGCAAAATAAAATAAAAGTGGAATTATGAAAGTAGACTCGAACCTGTGCAGCGAAAGAGGAAAGTAACGTGAATAAAAACCGGAAGTGGAGTATGCTTAAACTAAGTCTAGTCAATCAAAAAGAGGGGGTGACTTTCGAAAATACCGGCGAAAAAAGCGACTCCACCTAGCTGAAAAGTGACCAGTTTAGGATGAAGGATTTACTTTTTTAGCCATTTTGTTTTCATATTTATCGTCAAAGCGGTCGAGCTTCAAAAGGATACCAATTTTGTGAAAATCCGTTGAATCTCACGTATTTTTGTTGAGACATACAAACACATAAACATATATCACAAACCCACATACATACATTTAAGCAGACATGTGGATTTATATTAAAGATTTCAAGATATTCCTCAATTATATAGTACGCATCTGGTGAAAACAAAATACACACATTTAACGATGCTTCATGAATATTGCTAATATAAAAATTATTTATTAAGATATTTAAGTGGTATGTATCTCTAGAAGAAAGTCTCCGGAATCAGTAAATTCATTTTAATTTAGGGTCAACACACAAAGTAATATGACAGGTTTATTGTACAAAAAGTTACAATGTAACAAACCAGATATATATTTCGCATATTTTATCCATATTATTAAATCTGTAGACATACATAAACACACACACACGCACACATATATATTTCCGGAATATGTTTGTATGTATGTTTACATATATATATATATATATATATATATAATTTTAAGATGAATTGTTCCAAAATCAAATCCTTTTTACATGTTATTTCTATTGCAATCACAAATAAAAGTATAAATATTTAAAGGCGCGCACGGACTTTTATGGACACCATATATATATATATATATATATATATATATATATATATATGGTGTCCATAAAGAAAAAAATATATATGGATGTATATATTTCTAATATTATATTAGGTTGGTGCGAAAACAATATCGTTTTCTCACATGTTATATTTATATATGACTAGCAAGGCCACCTGACATTGCTCGGGACCGTGTGAGACAATGCGAAAAAATGTTGAACATACCTGTTATTCTTAGAATAGAGAAAGATTTTATGTTTATGTATCATTTGTCATCTTGAGCAAAATAATATTTTACCTACCCTAGGACTGGTATTACACAACACATGCATGAAATAATTGTACCTTAATTGGACAGGAAATTTACAGGACGTATGTGTAAAGAATTTCCTAACCTAGAACGGGTAATGTACAATACATATTTAAAATTATTACCATAAGTTTCTGTTGTGGTAAATGTTCGGTATGTTACAGGTAAGAGTGTGTTTGTTTCTACATCAGAGTTCTATAGTGGAGAAGCACCAGATTTTTTTATATGAATGTTATACTAATCGAATATATTATATAATTTTCGATTTTCATAACTTATGGACGTCACAGATAAGAATTTCATTGTTTTTCATATGGGTAATTCACTGTACAAGTGTATTATGTTCTGGGTAGGATACTGTATAAGTACAATATTTTCTAATTTAAATATCTAAAAACTCGACACTTTTAAGCAATTTTCTGTGGCGCTCAGTTTTCTGTGCGTCTACAGTAAGAAGTTGTTTGTTTTTTCATCTGTGTGCTATAGTGAAGAAGCACCGTATTTCTCATGTAAAAACATACTATTTGAATATATAACGTGATTTTCGGTTTTAATAACTTTTATGCACGTCACGGGTAGGATTTTATTTGTTTTTCATATGAGTACTATACTACACAAGCACCTTATTTCTTGGGTAGGATAATGTGCAAGTACGTTATTTATAATATATAAATGGCACTACTCGATGACTTTACATGATTTTCTGCCGTGCGAACTTTTCTCTATGTCATAGGTGAGGTTTGTTTTATAATAGATTGCTATAATAACGAAACACCTTATTTTTTATATAAATGTCATACTACTCGAATATATTGTATAATTTTCGGTTCGGATTATTTTTATGTACGCCACATGTAAGATTTTCTTTTGTTTTCCCTTTGGGTACTATATTGTTCGAGTACCTTATTTCTCGGTTAGGATACTGTATAAGTACTTTTTTCTTATGTAAAAATGAAAGAACTCGATACGTTTATGTAATTTTCTGTTGTGTTATATTTTCTGTACGGCAGGAGTAAAAATTTGTTTAGTTTGTTATTTTGGTGCTATAGTGAAGAATCACCTTATTTCTCATACTCGAATATTAAACAGGATTTTCGGTTTTAATAACTTTCATGTATGTCACAGGTAAGATGTTCTTTGTTTTTTTCATGAGTACTATACTACACAAGTACCTCATTACTTTTTGGAATATGAGTATACAAATATACAAACATATATAATACATTAAATTTATAATGATCAGTTAATTAGTATAGGAGTGAATCCAATACGTAGAAATATATAAGTATATACGTATGCTAATCATTCATAATGATCAGTTAATTCCATAGAAATATATACACATAATTAAAAATCATAATCATCGGTTAATTAGTTTAGGAGTGAATCCAATACATACAAATATATAAACATATACACATAATTAAAGGTAATAATGATCGGTTAATTAGTTTAGGAGTGATTGCAATACCTAAAAATATATAAACGTATACACATAATTTAAAATCATATTGATCTGTCAATAAGTTCAGGAGTGAATACAAGGCATAGAAATATATAAACATGTACACATAATTAATATTCTTAATGATCGGTTTATTAGTTTAGGAGTAAATCCAATACAAATGCCATTACTTGATCTATTTATGTGATTTTTGAAATGTAACAAATAAGCCGATATATCATATATATTTGAATATGACATTTTCGTTAGGTAAATCAAAACCATTCCTCTGTATTTTTCAAATAAAAGTGTTAATGTGTATTCATTATATAACATTTAAAAATCCAGAATATCGGAATGTAAAAAAAAAAAAGGAAAGAAAAAAATGATTGGGATCGAAACCGCAGCACTTACGCTAGTAATCGGGCACGTTAACCTTTGCACCAAAGAGACAATCGCTTTCAAAACATTGTGAAAGATCTTAATGAATATATTTCTCTTTTACTCAATGTAACGCATGCGCATAATGACGCTATTGTGCGATGATGGCAAAGGTGCTATTGCTTTCAAGTTTGAACCCTTTTTTAAATCCCTTAGCAATTATTTTAACCCATAAAATATCCCTAATAAAATTCTGTACAAAAAATGCAATCTTTTGAGCTATTGCACACCGTCTGTCGATCATCCGCCAGACAGACACACAGACATAGTGAGTTTTATATATTAGATTTCTGAATTCATTCATTGATATACATAGTCATCTTATGTATCATTTTGAAGCGCGTTCTTCACTCGATTAAACCGTCTTATTGGTTACCATTCTCAAACCTACATTTATTTTTTTTTACAGGCTTTTTAACTGCATGGACAAAATTCAAATCAGCACGATTTTCTTATTCTTATTCAAACAAGGCCGAAAAGATGCTGAGACTCTCCTTATCTCAATGATACGTTGTGCTCAGGAACCAATAATGAATGTGTGGTACAAGGGCGGTCAAAAAATTTCGCAATGTTGACGAGAGTCTCGGAGATGAAGACGGCCGCGGCCGGCCGACCGACTGCAGTTGATAACGAACATTTGAAAGTCGTGATTGAAGTCGATCCTCGCAAAATCACACGAGAAATTTCTGTTAAACTCGAGGTCGATTACTCAAGAGTTGTTTGCTATTTAAAGCAAATAGGGAAGTCAAGAAAGTTGGATAAATGCGTGCCGCATGAATTGAACGATAATCAAAAGAACCATGAGGTATCTTCTACGCTCTTGCTGCGCAATAAAAACGACCCATTTCTCGAATGGATTGTGACGTGTGGTGAGAAGTTGATCCTCTACGACAACCAGCGACGTTCGACACAGAGGTTGGATGCCGGAGAAGCTCCACAACACCTCCCGAACCGAAATTGCACAAAACAAAAGTTATGGTGACTCTCTGGTGGTCTGTGGTCAGTCTAATCCATAACAGCTTCTTGAATCCGGACGAATCAATTACTGTCGACTAATTAACGAAATGCACCAGAAGCTTCAACATATGTGCCCGAGATTGATCAATACGAAGGGACCAATTCTTCTGCATGACAAAACTCGCCCGCCTGTTGCTAAGCTGAACGAATTTGGGTATGAGACTCTGCCCCATCTGCCATATCCACCGACGTCTCTCCCACCGATTATCACTACTTCAAGCATCTCGACAACTTTCTGCACAAATAATGCTTTAGCAGCCGAGATTGTGCCGAATTGGTCTTGCATGATTCTAGAACCCCGGAGATTTTTTTTAATGGGATGAATAAACTTGTTTCTCGTTGGCAAGAATGTATCGAGTGACATAATTATTATTTCGATTAATAAAGTTTTTCTAAAAGGAGATATGATTTTTTTGACTTTGAAGATCGAAAAATGACATTCTTTTTGCACAAACCTTATATCTTAAATATCAAGATATATTTAATTATCGATGGGTACTGTTTGCTATTCCTAGCGCTTTTATAGACTGAGTCATCTCTTTTCAAAAAAAATATCAGCATCTTCCGCTACTCGTATATCACTAGTTAAATTGCAATTTCGTAAACAGATAGAAGAACCATTATGAAATTATATACACATCTCTCTCTCTCTCTCTCTCTCTCTCTCTCTATATATATATATATATATATATATATATATATATATAGATAGATATACATATATATATATATATATACATATGAATTACAATAAGTTTACCAAGGTAATCAAAATGGTAAACTTAAAATATATAATAAGTATTAAAGAGTTAATATTTACAAGTAAAATAATCTCAAAAAGGAGAGTATTTCTTCGAAACTCCGTGGATTAAGTACTATCCACTTATCTTGTGCTTCCTTTTTAAAATTGAATATGTATTTAACTCCTTTTCAAGATGTTTTTTAACATGTTTTATTAATCATTTGTTCATATATATATATATATATATATATATATATATATATATATATATATATATATATATATATATGATGAAATGATGGAAATAGAATTCCGACAAAATAGAGAAAATAAAAAGGAACAACCCGAATTATGTGTTCATCAACGAAATCTCGAAATAAAGACGAAACGTTGATGAACACATAATACGGTTTGTTCCTTTTTATTCTCTCTCTCTCTCTCTCTCTCTCTCTCTCTCTCTCTCTATATATATATATATATATATATATATATATATAGACTTATATGTAATATATTGAGTTCGTGTAATTCAGTAAATTTCCATATGCCAATAGGTTTTAAGCCAAGAATGGTCGACTTAAGGATTAAACTACAAAATTATCACATTTCATAATTGATCATTAATATACTGTGTATGCAAAATCAAGACTTCAAGACAAGGTGTTGTTGGCAACAAAAAGTGTATTTCATTTTACGTTACAATTGTTTCAATGTCTAGGACGAAAATTTCAAGCATTTTATCGTTTGAAAATGTTCAAAAACCAGCATTTCTTCAGACTTTATGAATAAACACACTAAAGGCAATGTAGCATTTTCTTTAATAGAAAGAAACAAAGGCGGGAGGGGGAATCCCTAACGGAAAAAGCATGCGAGAAACATTTACCTTGGTTGTGGTTACGGAAAAACCCATTTAAATATTAATATATCGCCTAATTTTCGTATCCTTATTTAAGAACAGAGTTATGTGAAGTTTTTACGGGGAGCCCTAGCCATTGAAAAAAAATCTTTTTTTAATACATTCCATTTATTGGGTTCCTAAATTCCTTTATTTCCTAATGATTGATTTTTTGTAAAAATACTTTTTTAAAAGTTTGGTATCTCTATATATATTATGGCCGTAACAACCTTATAAATATGTTTCACGTAAACAACTAATGATCCCTGCAGTAAAAGAGAAATAAATAAACAGTTTGACTCCGTTTACTTTTTATTAATATGTTAAAGTAAAGTAATTATTAATCGATACATAATAATGTTATTGAGGACAGTATTATTTAAAAATATAATATACATATATATATATGTGTGTGTGTGTGTGTGTGTGTCCGAGGCAGCGAAAGAGGAGAAGATAGCGAAAGAGAAAAAGAAATTTAGCAATAGCTCCCATTAACACCACATACACCATATACTATTGAAACATTTCTTATGAAACGAAATGCAATGAAATACATTTAATTAACAAAGAAAACTTTCGACACCTACATCTGAGGGGATATAAAATTTCACGATGGGTGTACCGATTGCTAAACACACTTGAATAGAATGATCGCCTGACGACACTAAAGTGAAAGCCAGCGCATATTGTCTTAAGTGGAAAACTACTGATATGCTACAAACAACGAAACAATATAACTTCCACCAACAAAGATGTCGGCCCGACTACCCTCTGTAAATAATGAATGCCTTTATAAATATACATGAACGCGGACAATTGTGAGCAAATATATTTATCATTAAGAATTTACAATAGTGTGGTTTGGGGTCTATTCAGCGCAGCGTACTGAATGAAAAGGACTTTATTTGTAATTATATTGCGTATTGATTGACTGGCGTACTCTGACACACGATATGGCAGCAGCAGCTGAAAAATAAAGCCTGTGCTTTCGAAATTGATAAATGCGAATGTTGGAGTCATTTTTCCTGTACTAACAGTTAAATCAAAAGACCCTATTTCAAGTAAATTCAGCTCGACAGAATTGAGACAAAATCTAATTCATGTAATGTATATATATATATATATATATATATATATATATATATATATATACATATATATATATATATATATATATATATATATATATATGTTAAATTGAGGTTACACAGATACTTTACGAGACTCCATACTTGGGGAGTCTACATTAATAATAGAAGAGATAGATGTGAACATTTCTTTAAACAGGGCGGATGCCTTATCAAAGAAGGGGATAGAGTCAAGCTTAATTAAAGTTAATTATACAAGACGATAAGACAAAACACATTACCTTGCGGTTGATGACAAACGAAAACAAAAGGTTTATAAAACATAAGACCTTTGTTCATATAGCTTGAGATTGGACCTCGATTCTGCTAACACTGCTACATTATCGCCTTTTTCTCACCTTTGTTTCCTAGGGAGGTTCTGCCAGTCTCTCCGTTCCGCTCTACCGTACTATCTCGGACAATCTGACTGATTACTTAGGACTGCATAACTTTGACTTCTAGTCTAACTTAAATGTATATATTGATTATATATTTCCTTGTGGCGTCGGCCACACATGTGAATTCCATTGTACATGCTTCCGACACTTGTCCTGCCAACACATCACAGATTTTCATTGCGGGCATTCTTTAATTTCATCGTCCCACTATTCTTGCATTGACCAATATAAACCAACACACCTTCCTGTTTACGGCAATCTTTTGTTGTATTAGTTATTCTAATTTGCATTCCTCATTAAAATGAATAATTCCTGTAATCGTATCTTAACTAACAGAAATTATAATTTTGATATTTTAATAACTGCGTTCGATTCCATAATTATCCTTCAATAATCATATTCGATTCTAATTACTTCGTCTCTTACGAAAAACCGAGAGCTGCCTACTTATGTATATATATACATTATATATATATATATATATATATATATATATATATATGAGAGAGCTACTTCAGTTAATCACATAATTTAATATACGAAGATATAATTTTATCGTACATTTTCAGTATTTACTTCAACAGTGCTCAATACATAGGTAGAGCTAGGTAGTAAGTTATAAAAATATGTGTAGCAATTAAGCTACACAGAATATTTCGCGTTTCATTCGCGTGAGAATTCGCCAGGTTTAGGCTTGGGAAATTTTCTGTGTAGCTTAATTGACATATATATTTTAATAACCTACTAATATATATATATATATATATATATATTTATATATTTATATATGTATATATATATATATAAATATGTATATATATATATATATATATATATATATATATATATATATATATATATATAATGAAGTCCTACCACAAACAACACCGAATACTGACAATTACCCTTCTCGCCTCTATAAACTATTTTGCAAGTGTAGCTGAAGTCTTAGGCAATAATATAACGATAATCAAATCTGAGTGAACTTCTTAAAGATTACTAGTTTGAAATGTGTGCATTCATATTCTGGTATAATCATAATTTCATCCATTAATAATTACTAATAACTAATCATAATAAAAGAACAAAAATAAAAGTAAGAATTTAAAAAGAAAGCATTATAAAAAATTACACTGTGCAACACTAAAAAAGTACAGGATATCTGCAGCAATTTTTGTATACCTAGTAACGTGGAAATTTTATTTCTGGCTTTCTTTTTGTTGAATTAAGTATAATTTGTGCAAAATTGCCACAGTCATAAATTTCAGTAAAAACGTCAAAAATGGGTTACTGACAACTTTGCAGTCACATATTATGTGTATTAAATTATAAATCTTAAGAGAAAAACACAGTTTAATATACACATATTATGTACATTATTTGTTAAATCATTTATTTGAATCATTTATTTGCTAAAGTCAGCCGAAATGAGCTATTTTTCCAGATTTAAGAGAGCTAGATGACAGAGCTAGCTTGGTTAGCATAATATTTTCTAGACCAAGGGCTAATTTTTTCAAAAGTAAAAACATAATGCTGTAGCACATGGTTTGATGTTCACCACCTTCCGAAAAGCCATGGTATTCGTCAAGAAAGGCATTTTTTAATGTAGGCTAAAAAAATCAAGGAAAAGAAGCTAAAACCTGCCTCAGAACCTTATTTGTAGGGCACGGGAAAAAATCTGAGGGTTAAAAATAGATATCCATTTAATAAAGTATTTTTTAACTAAAAACTACAATAAAGACAGGGTTATTGCGTATTTTAATGTTTTAAACATAAAGGGGCATTTTATACATTCTTTTCTGAAAATTAACTAAATTAAATGCAAAAAATAGAAATGAAATATTATCAACCCCTTACTTTATGTACGAAAGAATCTAATAACTTGCTAGTGGGCGTTTATAATGGCTTAACATGTTCACATTATGGAATCCTTATTTTTCTTTATAAAACAATTTACTTTTTTTCTTGTCTTTATTCTTTAGATGCAGTATAGGCTTTGATGATGACTTCAAGACAGTGCAAAAATGATCCAAGCAAATTCTGCTACATATGTTGCGAATTAACATTTGCTAAAGAAAGGCGCAGCATTACCAGCTATATCAAGAAATTGTACAAGGCGTACTTTCATTTTGATATAGGAGACCGAGACAAGTCATGGGCTCCTCATGCCTGTTGCCTTACATGTATGAAAACATTGAGCGCATGGTATGCAAAAAAGAATGTTCACATGAAGTTTGGTGGGCCAATGATTTGGCGAGAGCAGAAAGATCATTCTAATGATTGCTATTTTTGTCAGCAAGACTATACGGGCTGTACAACAGCAAAAAAAAAAAAGAAACACAATGTTTACCCAAATTTGCAATCAGCAATGCGCCCAGTTGAGCACTCAAAAGAATTGCCTGTACCAAAACCCCCTGATCAGGAAATGTGGAGTTCAAGCAGTGGAGATGAACATTACAGTGATGAAACAGTAGAATTTTCTAATTCAGAAAGCAATAATAAACCAATACTATTTTCTCAAGATGCTCTAAATGACTTATGCAGAGATCTTTATTTAACCAAAAACAAAAGTGAACTCCTTGCATCAAGGCTTAAAGAACGAAATCTTCTTAGAAAAGGTGTGAAAATAACATTGTACAGAAAACGTGCACAAAACTTGCATGTTTTTTTCAATTTGACAGATGATTTATGCTTCTGCAATGACATTGTTGGACTTTTTGAACAGCTGGAAATACAATATCATAACACCAACTGGCGACTTTTCTTAGATGCATCCAAGGAAAGCATAAAAGCTGTTTTGCTTCACAATGGGAACACCCTGCCATCTGTTCCTATAGCTTGCAGCACAACCATGAAAGAATCATATGAAAATTTAAAAAACAATTTTAGCAAGCATACATTATGAAGTCCATAAATGCCATGTTTGTGCAGATTTCAAGGTTATAGCCATGCTCACTGGCCTTCAGCCAGGCTATACTAAATTTTGTTGCTTCTTGTGCTTATGGGACTCTAGAGCAAGAGCTGAACACTATGTACGCAAGCACTGGCCTGCTAGAGATGAAATTGAGCAAGGAAAACATAACATCAAACAGAAACCACTTCTTCAAAGTGATAGAACCCATTTACCACCTTTGCATATTAAACTCGGTTTGTTCAAGCAGATTGTGAAAGCACTAGACAAGGATTCCTTGGCATTTGCATATCTTGCAGAAAAGTTTCCTTCATTAAGTCGAGCTAAAATAAAAGAAGGTATCTTCATAGGTCCCCAAATTCGAAAAATTGTTCTTGATGAAACTTTTAACACACATCTCACGAGAAAAGAAAAATGTGCCTTTGAGTCATTCAAGAAAGTTTGTGATAACTTCCTGCGAAAACATCGTTCAGAAGACTATGTGCAAGTTGTGAATGATCTATTGCATCATTTTCATGATATGAGATGTAACATGTCTCTAAAAGTTCATGTGCTCCACTCTCATTTGGATTTTTTTGCTGAGAATCTTGGCCATGTGAGTGATGAACATGGCGAAAGGTTCTATCAAGATATTTCATTAATAGAAAAACGTTTTAAAGGAAAATGGAACACTGGTATGTTGGCAGACTACTGCTGGAATTTAAAAAAAGGATGATGACACTCTACACAAGAGAGTTAAGAGGACAAATGTTGTTTAAACTGGTGAATTCGGTGTTTTTTTTCCAAAATAATTAATAATAAAGTACATGAACATGGTACCTAATCCAGAGAAATAAATGTCAGATTTGGAATCAGCATACTTTTCTTACACCGAAACAGGTCTTATATGTCTTGTACTTTTTTCAATTCAAATTTGTTGCACAGTGTTATTAGTAAAAGTTTTGAAAAATAAATGTCGTTTACTAAAAGCCATAATCACTTAAAAACGTGTCACACAATTGATCGTAAAAATAACCGGAATTTACGTCGTAAAATGTAGACAATTGTATTGAAGACGCTGTGCACAGAGGCATATGCCTGTATAACAACTACGTTTTAGATGTTTAAATGAGAAAACATATTCAGAAACTCAATATAATTAAATAAAACTGTTGAAAGTTGATTACTTAAAACAAATACTGTATTGTTTTGTTTTTTTCCAATCATAAAACTGACGTGTGATAAAAAGAAGCCTAAATGTTTACATAAAATGTGAACACATTGTTCGGGATACGGGAGGATAATAGTAAGATTTAAATTAGAAATAATTAAACATGTACATTAAGTTAATTGAATTAATAATAATATTAACACGTAAGTAGTATTGTCACCTGAAAATAGAATAAATAAAACACTGCCGGGAATCCTTTATTTTGACAATGATCGTATAATAAAACTTATACACGCAAGTTTGGACTATAAAATACTAAAGTTTTAATATGAAATTATGGCACAAAACTATTTTGAGAATTAAGAGATAACCTTGTTATGATTTTATTAATTGAAATCATCCGGAAATTATTAAAAGTTGCCAACAACCTGAAAGTTTTATCGGGCACGAGCGGAAGTAAAAAAAAAAAAAAAAAAAAAAAACACCTTTCAAAAGTAAAACAAGAAATGCTTGTAATTTGCACTGTTGTCAAAGGAATCTATCCCCCCTCTCTCTCTCTCTCCCTATATATATATATATATATATATATATATATATATATATATATATATATGTGTGTGTGTGTGTGTGTATGTAAAGTGAACGTGTCTGTGTGTCTGTGTACATTTTCTTTCCCAATAACTCTGTCAATTTTTAGTCTACAGACAGGAAATTTGATTTACAGGGTACTGAGATTTGGGAAAATCTAGGTGATTGTGTTTCGGCTTGAAATTTGGCGAGTAAGAGTAAAAGTTCAACGATTTGACATTTGAGAACTCTACCAAACTCCTCTGACAATTTTGGGTCTAAACACTTGAAATTTTAGATAGAGGTTCCTTGGACATAGATCTAACTTAATAACTGAAGCTGAGCCCAAAAAAATAAATGTTAAGGGGGCATAATAGAGGTCAAAGTTTAAAAAAAAATGACCGCTTTTCTTTTTGCTCAACATACACCTCCAAACATCCGGGCAACGCCGGGCTTAAATGCTAGTATTAAAAAAAGCAAGTGTCTTTTATAATAACATGTTTATAATGTGTGCTTGCCCATTTACTTATATCTATACTCATATGAATTTGGGTTATTTTGTGTATTTATATTCATATTTAAACATTTTTTTTATTAGTATTTACTTGCTTTCCCACCAAAACACAATGTGACACAAGGTCGTTTCTAATGTGGGGTTAAACCAGCTCCCCGAAAAAAAAGCAAAAGATGCACTCTGGTTGGGACCAAAATAATTATTGCCTTAGCATAGAAGTTTTCTCCTCCATTGACCTAGACAAATTACCTTAAGTATAACATCAAACAGATACTACCCTTTGATCTGGGCCCGAAAGCCAAGAACAACAGAAAAAAGGCAATACTTTTTTTCTGTTTATTTTAAAAGAAAATACAACTTTGTTATATATGTTTCCTGGAATTGCATTTCCTGGTGTTGCATTCATTTGCAGCAGATCTAGCTAATTTGCATATTCTTCTAAACATGCAATTTGATTAATTAGTTTTTTTCGCTTTCCTTATTGTATCATCATCTTTAGTTAACTATTACGTGTAATTATATTCATGCAAATATATATTATACATGATTCATACTTGCGTAATATCAGCGTAAAATGGTTATAGTAAACATAAAACTCTCTTTCTATATATATTTATGTATGCGATGATATATTTGTTTAAAAATGCATACTAAACTCTTCTGTCAGTGTTTTGTCTGCAAACATGAAACATAATATACAGGGTATTCAGGCCCATGCAAAACTATATATTTGTGTTTTAGCCGGTGAAAGTCCGTGCAAAAGTCTGAAAATTAAAATATGCATGTTTTACGTAATGTCTATTGTTCCGTGCTTTAATTTTAGCCCCGAGAAACATGTCTTCACAGCGCACGCATAAAAAGGAAAATGTACATCATAAGCTAAACGTTTTGGTTTCAAATCTCGATGGTGACGCAGGAGTCAGAATTTTTTTTAATTTTTAAATCATTATTGAGTCTAATAAATGCGAAATCTGTATAATCAGAGTATCATATTTGGCCGTACTCAACGATCTTGACATGCCGGGTGGCCTGCTAGTGTAGACTGCAAAATACTGACCGTGTTTATACAAGTATCATGCGTCTGGGATGTGAAAATGTTAATGAATTGTTCTTTCTTTGCGCTGAGGAGATGTCCTGTTGTGCAAACCTATATTATATAACATATTAAATAATTTTATTATAACAATGAAAATTGTACGGATTTTTTCAAAAATTTTACAAAAAACTATATTTAAAAAAGAGTAACTGTACCAATATTTCTCCGTTGTAATGTTGTAATTTATGAAATATATACAACTCTTGCATAGCGCTATTGAGCTATCAAATATAAAATATTGTTTAACATTTAACATTTATTACTTCCCTACGTAGGAAAATGACATAAAACACACACACACACACACACACACACACACACATATATATATATATATATATATGTGCAAACAGTTAATAAAATATGTTAAAAACCACTTTGAAATGAGTTAAAAACATATTTAATCTGAAAAAGAAACACTAGATAAATTGATAGTCCTTTAATCCTTTTAGTGTCGTTGCTTGCTGACATTTTTCTAAGTGATGTCCTGTACATTTCAGTTGACCTATATTATTTTGCCACATATATATTTTCGCGCCTTTAACATTTCCTGTCTGGGTAATTTTTACTTTTGTTTCCCTTTATTTTATATTTAATTTATCATTTTTTTCTCTCTCCTTTCTCTTCCCAGATCTTTTTTATTTATAGTTATGTCTCGGAAGTAGAGTGAAAAGCACATCTTATTTTTCGTTTATTAATATTATATTTTTCCTTTTACACATTTTTGTGAATTATTCCATGAATTTCTGCCTTTGGGTTATTATGGACCATCTTCTTCCAGTTACGGGATTTCCTTGGATTTTACTTGTACAAATGGAAATTCTTTTAACTTTCTTGAAGTTTTACATTTGCATTTTACCGTCACTGGATTTTTTATCTTCCACCAGACTATCCATTCATGTTTAATCACCTTTTTCTTTACCATATTCCCTCTGCTTCACTTTTTTGTTTTCAAGTAAGATCTTTGACTTAATTGTTGTTTCATCAAATACTTCTGCATGCTAAAATCCGAACCCGCATATTGCTGATTCCTATCCTCTGATCAGAAGGAGAGTATTTCTTGGAAACTCCGCGGATTAAGGACTATCCATTTATCTAGTGTTTCCTTTTCATGTTAAATATGTTTTTTTAAACTCATTTCAAAGTGTTTTTTTAAATATTTTATTAACTGTTTGCACATATTATAAGCTCTAATTCCTATTTGGTTTTATCGAGCTTTTATCTCTGGCTGAGATAATTTTATAAATATTAATTCTTTAATATTTATAATTTACTTTAATTTTACCATCTTTGATCATTTTGGTAAATTCAATTGTAATTTTCATTTTATATATATATATATATATATACATATATATATATATATACATATATATATATATATAACTACTTTATTTACTCACATAAATTACTATACGAAAATTATGCGTAAGCTTTAAGTATTTACTTCAAGAGTGCTCAATACGTAGGTAGAGCTAGCTATTAATTTATAAAATATATATGGCGATTAAGCTACACTGAATATTCTACTCTATGATTCTTCAGGTGGAATATTCAGTGTAGCTTAATCTCCATATATATTTTCTAACTTACTATATATATATATATATATATATATATATATATATATATATATATATATATATACGAGAAAATTCTTGATTTTCTAGTATGTAAAACACAGAAAAATGTTAAACATCGCTTATATAATATGAGATTTTACGTCAAAATTATAGTTTACTATGAATTAAAATTTATGCTCATATTTTCATTATATACTAACACTTATTAATCACTATTAATCACTAGCTATGCGTCACACTGTTGATTTAATATATAGTTTGCGGTAGCTTAACATGACCTACGTCCATACAGGAAAAACAACCAGATCGGCCAAGTATTTTCTGATGAGAATTTGAAAAGACAAACACACAAAGGTGATACACACACACACACACACACACACACACACACACACACACACACACACACACATATATATATATTTATATATAGTAATTTATAAAATATATATGGCGATTAAGCCACACTGAATATTCCGCTTTTCATCCACTCCAGGACTCTTCAGACTTATTCGTAATCCGATATATTTTATAACTTACTAACTAGCCCCCCATACGTTTTGAGCACTTTTGAAGTAAACACTTGTTTACGCATAAATTTATACTTTCGTATAGTAAGTTTATGTGAGTAGATGAAGTAGTTATACATATATATATATATATATATATATATATATATATATATACATACATAAACACACAAACAGAGAGAGAGAGAGAGAGACACACACATACATATATATATATATATATATATATATATATATATATATACATATACGACGCGTATTTAAACCATTGAGCGAAACCCACTATTAAGTTCTTTGTAAACAAACTGTAAGCGACGTAGTCCGATGGTTAGAGCAGACGACTGTCAACTCGACAGTTGTGGGTTCGATTAATTACTGGGGAAATGTGTATGTCTAGCCGCGCTGATGAGTTGTGATACAACGAAACACTACTGTATGTGGATGACAAATATATATATATATATATAAATATATATATATTATTTATTTAATTTTTTAAAGCAATTCTGTTGTGTTTATTATTCACTACCTGAGTACTTTACATTGAGAGATTACCTGCCGCTTGTTTATATTCTAGTGGCCCCTATATTTTGTGGACGCAGTATTTCTAATTAATTTATCATGGAAATATCTATTTAAATATTTTTATGTGCATACTGACGAGTAGTTAAAAAACATTTTACGCCTACATATAACTTAATTTTATGTGCGTAAAAAATATTTGAATGAATATTTAAATGATACATTAATTAGAATTAATATGCCCATAAATTTGGCGGTTGCTAGAATATAAACAAAGAGCAGATGAACTCTCCCTTTAAAGCACTTAGAGAGTAAAAAAAAACACCACAAAATCGCCAATAAAACAATAGATAAATAAACAATCTTACATTTAAATGCGATAAAAAAGTCCGTGTATAGAATTTTTGGGATGTCGTAGTTCGGTGGTAAAACATCAGGCTACGTATCAAGCGGTGGTGAGTTCGATTCCCAATAAGTTTAGCTATACTGATGAGAAGTCAAACTTCGAAATATTTAATATCTATATATTACTTAATTTTATGCAAGTAAAAAAAAATGTAAAAATAAATTATATATGTATATATACATATAAATACACCCCCCACCCACACACCCACACACACACACACATATATATATATATATATATATATATATATATATAGAGAGAGAGAGAGAGAGAGAGAGAGACAGACACAGAGTACGCTGAATATCAAAATTAGAGATATGTCAGATTACTAAGATTGACAGCATAACATCGACCGGATTACTTTCATCCTCAACTTGGACTATTATTTAAGGAATGCTTACAATAATTACAGTATCGTCCTTTATCCAGAATTTCCCACTGATCGATATATTGATAGATCAATTGGCCGTCTATAAAATACCAAAATTACTCTGTCAAAAACGAAATGATTAATGTACATCCAGAAGATGAAGGTCATTGGAGCAAATATTCAAAGACAGTCTACGATTCTCACATCATCCCAAGGAAAGACAAAAACATATATATATATATATATATATATATATATATATATATATATATATATATATATATATGATGACTATAGATGGAGTTCACCTCCCTGCGATAAGTAGAAGGATATCACAGTTAGGGACAACTTTTGGGAAAATAGCTAATATCATGGGAAGACGAAAAGCAAGTATTGCAACCAAAAGAAAACTCCTTAATGAATATATACTACCTGTGATGATCAAGTTTAGTGAAATATGAGCCCTAACGTCTCGCCAGAGTGAAACAGAACCAAATAAAGACACACACAAAGCTTCATAACCTTTCAGATAAAGATAGAATGTATCAAATTTGTGTACATCACGCACATTCCTGCAAATAATTAAGCACCCTTCTTTATGGGACAACAGTAAAAATGACATTGGAACAATGAAAATTTGTAGGTGAAAAAGAATTAACTTTCTTATAAAAGCTGAACATAGAATACTTTTCATTGCGTCAAAGTGTCATTTTGTCCGTGTTATCTCATAAAGAGTTATACTTAAATATCTGCAGCAATGTAAAATGGTGTACTCACTTTTGTGGTACAGTTTATGTCAATAATAGATGTCTGTTAAATTGTAATTGTTTCTAAAATCTACTAAGAAGTTCATAGGTCAGTTAACTGCGCATTTGAAGAAATGTGATGTCATGAAACAGCAGTCACCTATGTAAATGTATCTAGTTCACAAGTTGTGGCTGTGTGTCGTGAAACAAACTACCTTTTTATCTGTCTGCCTTTCCCCCAATCTTTTAATTTAGCTCTCTTTTTCTCCTGTATCTCTCTCGTGTAAGAAGTAACCTCCAGTTGTTGTGTTTTCATTAATGTTTTTTTTTAATTGTAACTAGACAGCTTAATTTATCAACATCGGCGTCCGAATGTTTTTTTTAATCTACAAACACTGAAACAACCTCGGCTTACAACCAGGACACCAGCGTTCATAGTTTATCTTATTCTGGGCTAAGAAATGAGTAGGCAATGCAAACATAGTCGAAGCATTAATTCCGCCTATGAAAATGTAGATGATCTTTAATGAAGTCTTATAAAAATTTAAGGGGAAAAACACAGATTTTACATTTTTATTTGGAAAACTAAACGCGTGTTTTCTTTACTTAGAAAAGACATACCAGGTTGCCTTCTTACGTGATTATTTATACACCGTTTTATTATTTTTTAACTTAATTACTGATTGTTTCTTACACCGTTATTTACACTACTTTTAACTAATTAATTATTAATCTCAACTGGTTCTTCGTCTTTATAAATAGTTAAACAAAATATGATCCAAAGATTTTTTAAAAAATACATTTTCTTGTTTCGAACTATTAAGTAAGGGTATCTTACCACATGCAGGACATCCATTCACTATCTCATATATTCTAATCTAGAGATCTTTCTAAAATTATAACCGTTCCTTTAAATGTAATTATTTATATCTCTCTTTTACTTGGTTCATCCGTTATATTCGCTTAAAAGTTTTTGATATTTCTTTCATGAGCTTCGTTGCTCTTATAATTACTGTGATGGCGGCGGTATTTCACAGATTCCAGTAACTTTTATTGCTGTACATAAGAACTTCGCATTTCCTTAACTTATACCACATAGTTTGATTTAACATCATTGTGTACACTAATTTTTCCTAGGATTTTTCCTAGGATTGATTTAACTTATGCCACATAGTTTGATTTAACATCATTGTGTACACTAATTTTTCCTAGGATTTTTCCTAGGATTGATTTAACTTATGCCACATAGTTTGATTTAACATCATTGTGTACACTAATTTTTCCTAGGATTTTTCCTAGGATTGATTTAACTTATACCACATAGTTTGATTTAACATCATTGTGTACACTAATTTTTCCTAGGATTTTTCCTAGGATTGATTTAACTTATACCACATAGTTTGATTTAACATCATTGTGTACACTAATTTTTCCTAGGATTTTTCCTAGGATTGATTTAACTTATGCCACATAGTTTGATTTAACATCATTGTGTACACTAATTTTTCCTAGTATTTTTCCTAGGATTGATTTAACTTATACCACATAGTTTGATTTAACATCATTGTGTACACTAATTTTTCCTAGGATTTTTCCTAGGATTGATTTAACTTATACCACATAGTTTGATTTAACATCATTGTGTACACTAATTTTTCCTAGTATTTTTCCTAGGATTGATTTAACTTATACCACATAGTTTGATTTAACATCATTGTGTACACTAATTTTTCCTAGGATTTTTCCTAGGATTGATTTAACTTATACCACATAGTTTGATTTAACATCATTGTGTACACTAATTTTTCCTAGGATTTTTCCTAGGATTGATTTAACTTATACCACATAGTTTGATTTAACATCATTGTGTACACTAATTTTTCCTAGGATTTTTCCTAGGATTGATTTAACTTATACCACATAGTTTGATTTAACATCATTGTGTACACTAATTTTTCCTAGGATTTTTCCTAGGATTGATTTAACTTATACCACATAGTTTGATTTAACATCATTGTGTACACTAATTTTTCCTAGGATTTTTCCTAGGATTGATTTAACTTATACCACATAGTTTGATTTAACATCATTGTGTACACTAATTTTTCCTAGGATTTTTCCTAGGATTGATTTAACTTATACCACATAGTTTGATTTAACATCATTGTGTACACTACTTTTTCCTAGGATTTTTCCTAGGATTGATTTAACTTATACCACATAGTTTGATTTAACATCATTGTGTACACTAATTTTTCCTAGGACGTCTCCTAGGATTGATTTAACTTATGCCACATAGTTTGATTTAACATCATTGTGTACACTAATTTTTCCTAGGATTTTTCCTAGGATTGATTTAACTTATGCCACATAGTTTGTTTTAACATCATTGTGTACACTAATTTTTCCTAGGATTTTTCCGAGGATTGATTTAAGTTATGCCACATAGTTTTATTTAACATCATTGTGTACACTAATTTTTCCTAGGATTTTTCCTAGGATTGATTTAACTTATACCACATAGTTTGATTTAACATCATTGTGTACACTAATTTTTCCTAGGATTTTTCCTAGGATTGATTTAACTTATGCCACATAGTTTGATTTAACATCATTGTGTACACTAATTTTTCCTAGGATTTTTCCTAGGATTGATTTAACTTATGCCACATAGTTTGATTTAACATCATTGTGTACACTAATTTTTCCTAGGATTTTTCCTAGGATTGATTTAACTTATACCACATAGTTTGATTTAACATCATTGTGTACACTAATTTTTCCTAGGGTTTTTGGCTATGATTGATTTAACTTATGCAACATAGTTTGATTTTACATCATTGTGTACACTAATTTCTCCAAGGATTTTTCCTAGGATTGATTTAACTTATGCCACATAGTTTGATTTAACATCATTGTGTACACTAATTTTTCCTAGGATACTTCTTTCTATTTTTTTATCTAATATAACTATAAAAATTAAATAATTTATTTTTCTAGGTACGAAATCGAAGGAATTGCGCAGTCGTGGATTGTGTATTTCTTATTTCCAACTCATTTTTTTGTGTATGTTCCCAAGACATTTCTTTATTTTAATTTTTTTGTTTTGTTCTAGATAGGGGGCATCCTACCTTATGCCAGAAATTCACTTGCTATCTTATTTATTTTACCGTGAAATTTTTTAAATGGTCCGAACTGTCTCTTTCAGTGACATTGTTTGTAGCTTTGTTGCAATTGGTTCAACAGTATATTTGCCAGGTAGTTTTTTTTTTAATTCTATTTCAATAATTCGGTTATTATTATAAAATGTTAAGGGATAATATAATATTGTTCCAGCTTTTATTCCTGAAATTTTTCATTCTCTTTCTGAGTTCTTATTTCGTCATTTATCCGAACGCTCTGTCTTTTATTCCCTTTCTTTTAATTTTCGTGTCATCATCTTCTTCTCTAATCTTTTTTCATCTTGGCTATCGTTTCCGCTTTTGTCTTATGTATATCGCAGTTGTCTCCCTTTTTACATCTGCTCAATTACTCGAAAGCATTGTATTACAGAAAGCGGCTCCACAAAGCCTCACTTCATAATGACTTCGGTATTATTTATAAATATATCGCATATCTCTTATATTATTCTTGCTGTTGCACGAATGCCCTAGGCTGGTCGTGATCAGCCTCTTTCCGTGCAGATACCGTCACAGACTCTGATTACTAATCTATACTTTTAGAATATATTGCCGACAATGTTGCCTAGCTTCCCTCAGGGAGCAGAAAAAAAGTGAATATTTCCTGTAGTGTTATATATGCACAGCGCCATGACTAAAAAACGTATAACCAAATAAAATACGAATTATGGTAATGTACAAATTCTACCGACTGCTGAAAAGTAAGAGTTTTGGCGTACTTACTTACACCAATTAACAAGCTAATTTATAATACCAACACTTGTTAGCGGAATAGAGCTGACTTTTAGAAGTATATACCTGTCTTAAGAAAAAGAAAAAAATATAATTTACTTTCATCGTAGTTTCATTGTAAATCCAAGCAGTCTGGATTAATTTCGGAGGTCATTTTTGTTACTTGGGGGTCACTGCTTTTGAAGCGCCAAGGGTCACTCAGGAATGAGGAATAATACATGTGAGGCGTTAGTGAAGTAACCCTTACTAATGTTAATAGCGTGGAATTTGCTG
>NC_136515.1:60727605-60825105 GCF_053919585.1 Euprymna scolopes
TTTGCTACACTTATAGATCTTAATAATAGAAATTGAATGGCACCTGTTACACATCTCAAGGTCAAGGGATTTCTGAGATATGACCTCACCTTTTTAAAAAATGTGATTTTTTATGGAAAAGTGACCAACTTTAAAAGACGATATCTCTGTTATTTATGGGCCTACAAAGTTCATTTATATATCATTCTAAAGTACTTGGATAGATCTACCATTTTATTTGCAGATATTCTTTTAAGTTTTTAAAAGTTGACCTTGACCTTGACCTTTAACCTTAATTGTCTCAAAAAACGGTATTTGATTTTTTTTCAAATTTTGACAAAAGATGTGTCTATCTTATGACAGTATATATTTCAAATTTCATGATGGGTTTTGAACTGGAACCATTCCTACAAGCGTTTTAAAGAAGTGGGCTAAATTCAAAATTGCGGAATGTAGTACCTGCTACTTCATATAAAACATTTGGTATTTCACAATATGGTCATGTTTGATATCTTTGTAAAGCTAATTTAATGCTGATTAATATATACATAAAACCATAGTCACAAAATCCATACAAAACATTTATGTTGATGAAACTGAATTTTCTTTAAATTTTTTTTATGCAAAACATATTTTGTTATGGAAAAAAATGATATACTTTGTGTTGGGACAGTTAATCGAAATCTCGAAATCGGAACTTTTTGGGGTATCAAAATCAGAAAACTAATATACCATTCCCCAAAAATGTTACTCTGTTCTATTGCTGATACTAAAAGATTAAATGAAGAATATTTATTTTTAAGCTATCAGTAAAAGTAAAACCTAATAACATAAACATGTGATGTGGATTTATTTTAGATGTGTGAAAAAACCCATAAAACATGACCTTTCCGTTTGTCCAGTCCTTCAGCATTGACAAATCTGACAAGAAAGTGCTAAAAGCTATTAAATTTCAATAAGTTAGTGGACTGAGTGAAAGTTTCATCACCTCTATGCCAGACAAGCTTTGGTGACAACGTTCCTTTGATTTTTGAAGTCTCTGTTTGTTTACTGGGTGAGGCTGCTGCCTGTTTACTGGCTAGGGGGATGGGTAAAGATAAAAAGCAATAAAAGATTAGAAAAAACAATATTATTGAAACCACTTTCCCAGTTGTCTTGTGTAGAATCAAGTATGCGCTTACTCTCCACCATTATGGACCAGTCTACGATTAGTCAGGCATGGTGGGTTATTCCATTTAAAGGCGCCTGATTGGCTAAACATGCATGGAGAGGCAGGTGCCTCTCTACAAATGCCAGCTGTTCTGGCATTCATGGTTTTTGGTTCCAGACTTCTGTCAGAGAACTCCACTTCCCCATTGGATCAACTAGTTCACCCTAGCAATATTCTACATCTTGGAACAGATGAGAAGCATAAATTCAAGATTGAAATTTTGCTAGGCACCATATACATGTAAGTTATATTTTCATGTAAATGTAGAATTTAAGTAGATGTTTTACTATATAAAACTACTACTTATTATTATTATTATTATTATTATTATTATTATTATTATTATTATTATTATTATTATTAATAATGTTATTATTATTATCTTTTTTTTAAATAAGTCTTCAGCAATATTCTCCTAAACAAAAGTGTTATTCTACATTTTTTTGGTACTCCTTGAGAATTGAGTTCAACGGCGACCCGGCTTATTTGTTTATTTGTCACTCCTTTATAAAGGCTAAATCATGCTCTGATAACATTCTTTCTATTTATTTACTTATATTGGCTTGACTTTTTGAATGAATATTAAAAAGAAAATTAACCATTTATTGATAAGTTCATAATTTTACATACAAACAGAATTTGGCACTACAATGTACATGGCAAGACAAGCAAAAAAACTTGTGAATGAGGAAGGAATTTTAGCGTTGCCAAATACACGAAAAACTAGATTCCCACAAGAGATAAGTAATAAGGTAAAGCAGTTTTATAAAAGTGAAAAGGTCAGTAGAGTAATGCCTGGGAAAAATGATTACAAGACTGTTTTAAAGGATGGGAAACGGGTTCAGGAACAAAAATATCTCGTTCTCTGTAATTTGAAAGAGGCATTTGAATTATTCAAATAAAAGAACCAAGAGAAAATAAGCTTCTCTAAATTCGCTGAGCTTAGACCGAAAGAATTCGTGCTTGCAGCTGGTGCTGGGACCCATACTGTCTGCATTTGCACAGTTCATCAGAATATGAAGTTGATGATTGCAGGATCTCATCTTGCTAAACTGACTGAAGGAGAAAGTTATCATTTGACAGATTACCACCAATGCATACTTGCTGTTACATGCAATGAAGCATCGACACATTGTTACTTGGGTGACTGCTCAACTTGCAACAAACTGATGGATGATTTTGTTTTATATATTGAAATTTTTCACAAAAATTCAGTTGATGATTTTGTATATAAACAGTGGTTATCAACTGATAGAACCATTCTACAAACTCTATCACAATCCACAGACGAATTCATTGAAACTTTCCATGCGGGCCTTCAAACATTAAAGAAGCATAATTTCATTGCCAAAGCACAATCAATTTTTTTTCTGATAGTAAAGGTTCTTTGAGGGTTGGCGAAGTCTTAGCAATAGCAGATTTTTCAGAGAATTATTCATTTGTTTTGCAAGATGCGGCTCAAGGATTCCATTGGAATAATGATCAAGCTACATTGCATCCATTCATCTGCTACTATCGAAATGGAATTGACCTTGAGCATATTAATTTTATAATAATATCTGATTGTCTCAAGCATGATACAGTAGCTGTCCATTTGTTTCAAAGAAAGTGTATAGAACAATTAAAAGAAATTCTTGATTTTGATCTCCAAAAAATGATATATTTCTCTGATGGGGCTGTTACACACTACAAAAATTTTAAAAACTTTATAAATCTGTGTCATCATAAATCTGATTTTGGTATTGATGCAGAGTGGCACTTTTTTGCTACTTATCATGGGAAAGGACCATGTGATGGGTTAGCTGGCACTGTTAAAAGGTTAGCAGCAAAAGCTAGCCTGCAGCGACCCTATAATGAACAAATAATGACGCCAAGACAACTGTATTTTTATGCAAGAAAAATATATCTGGAATACATTTCTTATATTCCTCAACTGCAGAATGGAGAGAGGAAGCAAACATCTTAGAAGATAGATTTAACAATTCCTCTTCGATTATAGGAACACGAAAATTACATACTTTCATTCCTGTCTCTCAAAGAGAAGTGGAAGTAAAAACAGTTTCAAGTTTACAAAATAAAGGAAGAATAGTTCGAATCACAAAAAGAAACAATATGGAGTCCGAAGACATTAACAGATTTGTGACAGCACTTCATGGGAGGAATTGGTGGTTAAGATGTGTACTTGAAAAATATCCAGATAATGGAACGGTGAAATTAAAATTTTTACAACCAAATTGACCCTCTCTATCTTTCTATTATCCATCACATCAATATATATCAATTTTGAAATATTCTGATATTCTTAGCTCAGTTGATCCAACAACTGAAACAGGGATATCTTATAAACTTTCAAAAAATGAAATGAAAAATACATCAAATATTTTATAAAGAAGGATTTTGAAAGAAAAATCTAAATAAATACTTTAACGTTCATTATTATAAAAATGTTTCAGTAAAACAGATTTTTCATTCTGTAATATATTGCAATGTACACAGATTGATTTCTTGTGAATGTCAAATGTAAAATAAACTGTTTACCATCGACATCAAATGTTGCTTATGCTATAAACAAATTAGATCTCAACACACTTTTTAGAATTCTCTATAACATCATTTTCTGTATCAAAATCCGTGTTGTACACGAAAAGAATGAAAATCATTATAAAACAGTATGACTTGACAACCAGAATTTGAATAAAATTCAACATGTCAATAATTTTTTTAGAACATTCATTTTTAAAATATCTGCAAATAAAATGGTAGATCGATCCAAGTAAATTAGAATGATATATGAATGAACTTTGTAGGCCCATAAATAACAGAGATATCGTCTTTTAAAGTTGGTCACTTTTCCATAAAAATTCACATTTTTTAAAAAGGTCATATCTCAGAAATCCCTTGACCTTGAGATGTGTAACAGGTGCCATTCAATTCCTTTCATGAAGATCTATAAGTGTAGCAAATTTGAAAAAAATCCGTGTCGGACATGGTTTCTGCCCCCCCCCAAATTTGTCGATTTGACATGGAATGAGCCATATATATATATATATATATATATATATATATATATATATATATATATATATTCTTATTCATATCTTTTTCATATTATAATGATTTTAAATTGCATATTCCACTTTAATTGTATCGTCATGGAATTTTAAAATAATTTTATGACAAAGACAGGGGATATTTTTTGCAAAAAGAGGAGAGAAATGAAAAAAAAAGATTATTTATGAAAAAATAAAAATGTCTTCTAAATGATTTCCATGATTTCACATGTTCCTTTTCTTTTCAAAACATTTTTCGTCGACGGATTGCGGAATCATTCGATTACAATTTTTCTGATGTCAATTTTCCCTATGTCCTGTACGGTTTGATGTAAATGTTTGAATGAGGTAATGTCAATGTTTGTAAAGTAACGTAGATATTTTTTTAATTTTCCACAGCCAGCATGTTATTTCCGAATCACTAAGCAGTTTGTCACCGTCACCTGATTTAAAACGGTAACGATATGGGCATGATTGAGATTTTATTTTTAATCTGCATGTGATTCGCTATATTAACCGGAAAATCCTTTTTGTTTCGGCTGGCAGGGAAAGTTTTTTGGGGTACTATTAGTTCGATCGGTTATCTCAACCGTCGTCACGATTGTTCATTGTTGTAGAAATTGTCGAGGCTTAATTTAGTGTATTTATATTTAATTTGTTATCTTTTTCTATTCGCCTATTTATTTTTCATAGGATGTAATTTTTATTTTAGTTTAGTTGTCTAAGTTTTCTGTTGGAGAAGAGAGGTATTTCTTTATTAATTGTAAAATACGGTTTCAGACTAAGACCGGGGTGGAGTATTTCAACCCATTTTATAGTAAAGGAGTTTTTATTTTTATATACTGCCAGAATGACCCTTCTTGGGGAGCTGGTTTTCCACTTAGATTGAGAATGATTTTCTGTCACATATTTGATTCGTGGGAGAACCAATTTAATATTCATATATTAGTACCGATATTAAACGCGATTCGATTAATAAATCTGAACTTTAAAAAAATTCTATTTACATTTTATCATAAATAATTTGCTTATTTGAATATTTATTTTAAATGATGGGGTTTTATTTAAACAAAAAAAGACAACGTGTTTCTAAGGATATATTCTAGCGATCTTGCACAACCAAAAAATGAAGCAGAATAAATTTAGAATTCTCTATTCTGAAAGGATCATTGACAATTACTCAAGATGCTATATCGAATTGATTTGGAATTCACCTTTAATGTGGCTGCCATCAACCAATTTCGAATCTAATAACATCATTCAATTCTATTCAAGGATTCATATTCCATTCGGATAAAACAAATCGCATATCTTTTTTGTTTATCCCGCTATTTCTTTCTCTGTTTTCCATTAAAAGATTTAATCATTAATATATTTCTATGTATGTGCTGAATAGCAACATTATATGAAGCCAGATTTAATATTTTACTAATAACGTTCCTCCGAGGAGACGGGGCTACATAAAAAATATAAGGATTAATGAAATTACTTTGTATTGTATTCTTTGTTACAATAAAAAAAATTTTTGGAAAAAATATATTTTTTCGAAATGAAATTATAATATAAAAAACTATATATATATATATATATATATATATATATATATATATATATACATATATATATATATATATATACTAACAAAAGTACCCATCCTTGACTGGGTTCAAAAACAGCCTACAGAAAATTGACTCTGATTTATGAAAGTATGATAGGTTATGAAAAGGAAGGGTTGTAAAGAGGTAGCTTCGAAGAAAGTAAAAATATAATAGACAAACCCCATTAGTTATTATACCATGTTCACACTGAAACACTTATCAAAATATTCTGTGGATCTATATTAAAAAACCTTGTTAAACTTTGTGACATATCTCCATTCTATGGAGGTCAGGCGCGAACGAACATCCCATTATTTTATTATACCATATTTCTTAAAACTGAAACATAATTAACAAACTATACTTACGCAGATAGATATGAAAATTATTTATTAAAGTGTGTGCCTACTTCAAATCTATGGATGCCAGACGCGAACGCAGACCCCACAATTTTATTATACCATCCCTATTTAAGTTAAAACATACTTATCAAAGTATTATTATGTATGTCTATATCGAAAACACTTGTAAACGTTTTTTTTTTTTTTATTTTTTTTAGTTCCAGACTTTGTGGACCAGGCACGTACTCAAACCCAACATTTTAATGAATGATCGTTATGCCAGATCAAACATACCAATTCCTGTGTCTCGATGCATCCTCTATCATTATATGTGATCAGTTTTCTATAATAGTCAGCCATATAGGGGCCTATTCGCGACCAGACACACACCCACACAGACGTTCAGCTTTATATATATATATATATATATATATATATATATATATATATATATATATATATATATATATATATATGGTATGTTGTGTGCACATTATTCGTTTATTAATTTGCTCTAAATATTTAACAAACGTTCGATGAAACGTAATATGGGACAAATATCATTGTGGGCATCTTATTATTTCAGTCGTTGAATGGCGTGGTCATTGATATCGACTTTTCTAGAATCCTTATATCGTTTGCCGAGGCATGCGTATCAAAAGCGGAAGCATGTTTCGGAACGGGTGGATGTAGGTCACAACATAATCTGTCAGTGGCGAGGTTTTGCATCGATATAATGCGATTTTGTCTCATAAACAAAACTTCATAACTTAAGAAAAAAATAAGAATAAATAAAATGCGTCTACTCGTGCTTTGGTATTGTCGAAAGTGAACAGTAATTGTCAGTTATCGATAAAAAGAAAGCCAAAGCGAATAAAAAGTCATTTATTTAAGCATTTGCTTTGAGAGTTTAAATACAAAGTTAAAATAAAACTCTTAATTACTTATTACGTATTAGATATTTATAATGTACTAGACTACCCCTGACCCGTTGGGTCAGTATGTTATATTAGCTATGGAATTCGCGTATGAGCGTGACACTTGTGACGTAAAGAAAATAGTTTTTTTTTTAACATAGCAGAAACATTTCTATGAAAGTATAATAAAATGAAAAATTACGGACGGATCACTCAAACATGGAAAAAAAAATCCTCCCTATTCGTGTAAAGTAACCTATATTCCGAATAATCGCTCAAAAATCAAAAATAAACATGATTTTCCTACTAATCGAACGCCGACGAAAGTCATTTAGCAGCAAAACGCACATGAACCTACCGATGAGAAATATAAGAATGAAAAACACATATTGGAATCCTTCAACCAAGTTATAGAAACTTAAAATCTAAAAAAAAAAAAAAAAATGAATAAACCCTGAAGCTAAAAAATAAAACCTAAATAAATAAAACAAAACGAACATTGAAACAGATTAGTAAATGTGTCGACAAATTGACCGTTCTCAAACAACTCTTTTGTATCTAGAAATGTAAACAAAAAATAAAAAAGAAGGAAGGAAAAGGGACGGATCGAGAGTAGCAGTAGTAGTAGTAGTCTTGGCTTTACTACAATTGTTCTTATGTTTGTCAACAGGTTAAAATTGTTTACTTGTAAGAAAATAGCGACAGTATAGTTGTAATAAAGAATAGTCGTAAAGCACCCCCACTCTTTCTATGCTAAATAATAATTTCGAAATAATAACGTTAGTATTTCAGTGCGCAGGTCAAAATCTGCAAAAGAAGCGATTTGTGTTTATTTGTGTACGTTATTATGGGTTAATGTTTATGCGCGCATGCGCAACCGGATCTCGCAAACCGGAAAGTGGGTTACATCACTCGTTACAAGGTCATTTGAGTATTATAATTAGATAGATTCTGTACAAGTTAGATCACTCATCTTTTTTTTATTCTTTAAACTATTGCTAACAGTTTAAATATATTTATACCAAACATATTGTTATCCATAAATATTTATCCATATTTATAGAAGGGAGACTCGACGTTGCCCGGGAGTGAATGATAATCAACGAATATTTTACAGTCCTATATTTTTTGTCATCGAAACCCGCGAATCGCCCGTGAGGAACAAAACACATACATTTTGAATGTTATAAAATTATTTGCAGCTAATGAAAAATAACATTAAGAAATTTACGTGCAGAATTTGAACCTACAGACCACATCATGCAAAAAAAAGAAAAAAAGATACACTATAACCATAACCCACAATATTATTTTCACGGTATTCTGTTCTATCATTGTTGCTAAAGGATGACATGGAAAAATGGATTTACCAATGAGAATTTAAAATAACGGTCTGGATTATGGGTAATTATCGAGAGGATGCTGAGCCCAAACATAACTAAGATCACTCCGATGCGTACACGCTAAATTTGTGTAAATTTTAAAGAAAATCTGTTCAGCAGTTTCTGAGTCTATAAGAAACGAACTCTCGCAGACAGACAATGTTGCATTTATATAATTGTAGATATTTCCTATATTTAATGATTTAAATGCCGCTAATTTGGAAGAAACTATGTCGATTTACATATTAATCATTTGAAGTTATACAAATGGACCAAAAAAAAAATTACCGTAGAAATTGGTATGATCATATTTTTCTGCTGACATCAAAATCTCTTGAAGTAATATGCATCATCGTCTTACAATCCATAATGGATACTATTATTTAAGATCGACCACACTGTGTGTTGACATTTATGTATTTAGAAACAACTGCCGAACTGAAAGGCACGAGTGTTTAAAAAATGCATCTCTACAACAGCTGCTACAGTTACATTACTGATTTAATCAAGTTAAACCCAAACAATAAATATTGCCAGTTGGATCTAAGGAAGTACTATTGGAGACCAGGTTTCTAGGAAATAAGCAGAATGTTGGTTGTGATTACATTTAAACTTTTGAAAATCATTAAATTCAACAAAGCAGGTATCTCAGAGTAGATTTTAAAGTCTAGCAGTCCTCTGAAATAATCTATTTTAGTAGAAGATTCCGGCATCTAAAACCTCTACATTGCAGTGGTTCGATTTTTTTCTTAACGGTTTGTTGGGGGTATGTGCATCGTAGGGCACATATTTAATAGGCTTATCAGAGTCATTCAAGTAAATACATGCAAAATATGCACACGTAACCTATTACATCTTGTTTGCGACGGAGCAATTCTGTAATAATAATGACAGGGCAATTTCCTCGATTACATCGTGTTTTACCACACACACACGCACATACACACATATATATATATATGTACGCATTTATATGTATATATATATACATATGAATGCGTACATATACATATATATATATAATTACATATATATATCGTATATACAGGTTAATATATATATATATATATATATGTGTGTGTGTGTGCATGTAAAACAAAGTTAAATTTTCTTATTAAATACGTCGAAAAAAGGGTTTCCAATTTGAGTATCAATACACAAACCACTCAAATTCATAGGAATATAGACACATGTATAAATATAATAATATCAATAATATTTATAATAATATATACATTTTTTTCTATACTGAGATATCATTATTTGAGGTGTTTACATATAGATGCATATAAATTAAGCTCTCTCGGTTAAACATTAGTTTCGATTTTATAATCATAAAATTATAAAACCGTTTATGTAATTTAATGCCTGACAGTTTTAGAAAAAAAATCGTCTCTAATTATTTTATCTGGAATATCTGTCGTGGGGTTTGTATATCTTTATAATATGACATATAAATTCTTTCGATGAACTTACGGCGAAACCTGGATATTTCGAAAAAAATATGTTTGAAATCATTTAAATTTTCAAATATTTATCGTGTTTGATGTTTTTTTACTTTGTTTTACGTCAACTCAGCCAGTTTGAGATGCTGTCAAATCCGTCATTTTTATAACATTTTCTCTGTATATAGTTCCTAACACTTTACATAATTATTCGTTGTGTTTGATGCTGATCTAAAGATTTCTGGCATAACTTAACTTTTGTAGCTATTTAATGCTATCATTGATCATTTTATAAAATACTAGCTGTACCTTGGCACGCGTTGCTGTGGCTCGATCTGGTGCAATGGAAGAATCCCCATCACCGCGGTTTTAGCACCGGGAAATCTACCCAAAAATATGTTGTTATATACGAACGTGAGACGGACGTTTCCACAGAGGGAAGTAAATAAATAAATAAAGAAAGAAACGATGTTAAACCTGCCGAAAAAAGAGGGAACACGGAGAGAGAGATGAAATAAATCTGAGAAATGGAAAGATCGGGAAAACGAAAAACAGAGAAAAGGTACATGAAGAACACCCAAAAATACAACAAAAAATAAAAAGAAACGATGTTATAAATGTCGAAGAACACGAAACAAAACGGAATTGAAGTATGATAATTTTTATTTTAATGAAAGGAAATGTCATTTTTTGTTTGTTTTTTGTTTTTATTTTAAACCACCGTAAAAGTAGCGTGGTGCGTTTCGCCTAAATTGCAGTTTTTATGGAAACTCAACCCGGTGTTCGTCCGTAATTCTCTCTTGTGAACGGTCACGGACGGTGTAAATGAGTGGCGGTGCAAGTATGAATTTATTAATGAGAGAATACTTTACTACTTCCATTGATCGTAACCGGTTTTGGAAGTGAACTCTCACGAGCTAAAATACAGAAAGCTCCAATCAACGAGGTCGTGGATAGGTAATATGCCTGTAACACACCTCAGATATCGTTCTGCAGTTTGTGCATAGTACATCTGCATAAAATTTTTAGATTTACAATCATATGAAGGTCAAACTCGGAGGGGAAAATGAGTTCATTTTATTTATATAAAGAAGAGATGGTATTAATATTATTATTTTTGTTTTAACCTTGCATAACATGAATACATTCTCCAATGAGGAATACAAATTAACACTAACATCAATGCGCGTGCATTTTAAGTCCGGAAGCCCGTATCTGAGAAAAGCCTGATGTAGTAGAATTAAAAATTAAATTATTATTATTATTATTATTATTATTATTATTATTATTATTATTATTATTATTATTATTATTATTATAAGCGCGAGGTGTGGAAATTCCAGAGGGAACACATGCATATGTAATATATTGATGCTGGCTTTCTGCAGATGTTCAGAGTAAATGAGGACGCGGTGATTTTCTTTTAGCTCTTTTGTTAAAAGTTAAAAAGTATTTATCTAAGCTAATATAGTCGGAGCCCAGTTACAAACTACGTATAAATATACTATTTTAATTTTTACCGATTTCGTATCTATTATTATAGAATTATTGTTCTATCGATTGTTATGTATTATGAACTTGCGATTTCAAAAATACATATATATATATATATATATATATATATATATATATATCCATCTGATTTGGGCTTCCTTAGCGTGAATCGAAACCGAAACCAAAATTTAATATATATGTATATATCTATATATATCTATATATATCTATATATATATATATATATATATATATATAGTATATAGTATTCCAACAAATAGAGAAATAAAAAGGACCACACCGTATTATGTGTTCATCAACGTTTCGTCTTATAGACTTCCTCTCGAAATAAAGACGAAACGTTGATGAATACATAATACCGTGTGTTCCTTCTTATTTCTCTCTCTATCCCTATATATATATACACACACGCACACACACACACATATATATATATATATATATATATATATATATATATATATATATATATATATATATGTAGCATTTATGTTCCTTCAAATGTAATCGAAAGCGAACCCAAAACTTATGAATGAATGATAATTTTTTATAGCCAAAATAGATAACTAGAGTGACATCAGCTATAATAAAAACCGAAACCAAAACTTATGAAAAGTACTTGGTAAAATTATTTATATAAAACATAAATGACTTCCGAAACAGAAACCCAAACTTATTATTATTTACTACAAGAAATGGAAGTCCATACCAAATAAACGACAGTCACTCGGATGTTAGCTTGACACACAAAATAAATAACATACACGCTATTCTATTAATGTATAGACTATAATTATTATAACAATATTGTTCTTCTTATTATTATTATTATTAGTAGTATTTGTAGTAGTAGTATCGAGTACATAGTAGTAGCTATGGTATTCATTATATATATATATATATATATATATATATATATATATATATATATATATATATATATATGAGCCACTGAACACGCTTGTAATCGAAGCTATCCATCATGTCGAGTATATTAATCACAGTGAAAATAGATAAATGTAATTACATTCTTAGAGAAACGTTTATCAATAGTGTCGATCGATTTGACAGACATTAATTGAATTACATCGAAAATAAAGAAAGGTAATTGATTCGGAGGGAAATAAATATATCGGAAACCGAAAGAAATGGGAAACAATGTAATAATGTTCACCTACCCTTTTCTGTCAAGCAAGTTATGGAGATGTAATTAAATACATCGCATTTAATATATATATATATATATATATATATATATATATATATATATACATATGTGTGTGTGTGTGTATACACATATTTTTATATATATAAAGAGAGAAAGTGAAAGGGAAAGGAAGAACCGATTAAATTTAATTGAAATTGTCTATGGCTATATTTTTTTAATATATATTCAACTAATTGTTAAAATAGAATTGCAAGGTAATTTATTCATTTTCATTTAAAACTTACATCTAAATCGTTTTAAATGATTAATGTACCTTTTTCAACATTACATTCCATTTAATCTTTTTATCATATATATGTATATATATATGTATATATATATATATATATATATATATATATATATATATATATATATATATATATATATATGTATATCTTAGCAGGACTACTTCAGTCTTAAACATTCTATGGCTATCCATGGGGGGTCCTGTGTATGAATCTTTTGTGTCAGGAGGTGCGCAATCTCCTACCACACATCTCCTGGGTCGATATCATTAATACCAGTAGCAGTTTTTTTTTTTTGTATTCCCCCGATTTTTATTGATAAAGAAGAAAAAATTGAAACTTGAAGTTTTCTTTTCTCAACTTCAGCACCAGGATCCTCTTTCACTTGAACATGTAACGGCTGTAAAAGCCAGCCTGAAAGATCTGGCTTTTCGGTACTCTAATTCAACTATTGATTCGGGTGACTTTGGTCCAGCGCACATTTCCAAAACATCACGTTATTGAATTCCAATAAGAAAATTTATATCTGCAAACCGGATAAGGATGCTGGCGTCGCTATCCTGCAGAAAATGATGAGTATTTCAAATACTCCTGATATATTTAGTCGTAATTGCCCCGTTAAAACAGGCGATGGTACTTATAAAAATGAAGTCAAGATTTAGAAGCGCCTATACTTTTATAAAAAAAGGCAATTTTACTAAAGAGATAAACGATAAAATAAGGTATTCTGGTTCACTGAAACCTTGACTCTACGGCCTTTCTAAAACACATAAGGAAGTTATCCCACTTAAACATATCTTGTCTGTGACGGAGTCTGCCGAACACTCTCTTGTCCTATAGCTATTGGCAATTATAGAACTGATCTAGGCTCTGAACACTAAAAAGTGCATTACGGAATTGTCATCAAGCTTTCACTGTCGGCCCTTGAGAGGCAGTGCATCTAGCAGAAGCCATTGTTTCTGATCGTTGTCACTGGTGGCTAATGGCGATTAGTTCTTGTTTGAGGCGATTACTTTGCCTTTACTGTTGGGCACTTATTAAGGTAAAGATTGATCGTCACTGGCTGTTATTGTTGAGATGTTTACTGGTGAACCTTGACTAATCTCTCATTGTTGGTTTTCACTGCTGATGATAGTAGTGGTGGTGGCAGTGACATTGGAGATAGAGGCGGAGGTGGCGGCAGCGGTGGTGGCAGCGGTGGTGATGGTGATGAAAGTGGTGGTGGCATTTTTAATGGTGTTTACTCTGGTGGCAGAGGCGGTGGTGGTGGACGTGGCAGTGGCAGTAGGCACAGAAATGACTTTTTTCAGGGCATTTTTTATGCTAAATATTTGTACCATTTATTATAGTATTCGAAAAACGAAATATTTGCCTTACAATTAATCAGAAGTAACTTCTCCAGGGCATTTTTGTAATTAATCAGTATGATATTTCTTGAGCGTGTTTAAATTTTATCTTATATATAATGTGGGGAAAAAAACGTTTTGTCAATGTTGTGGTGGCAACCACTTATTTGCATATGCGAATAACATAACACTATAAATGGCAAGCCTAGGTTGGCCTTGGGGTGTCTTACTCAAATGCCACCAGAAGTGACGCCGAAGAGCGTACATTTCCTCCCACCAAGACTCTCTGACTCGACACCATCATTTGTACATATTGTAAATATACGTTTTCTTTAATACACTTATTATTGCGTTATCTTGTTGTTTGCGTCTTCATTGTATTTCCTTACTAATTATTGTTCAACCTTGCAACCACAACAGTCAATTAATTAGAAATACCTTTTCCAGGGCATTTTGTAACCTTAAAACATTGTTACATTAAATTAAGATGAAATACAATTTTTATTAGGTTTTCAAAACCAGCAACGCCATATATTTTTCATCATTTGGAATATTTCACTTTTTTAAGGGATGTCAGTGTGACAAGAGTCGAAGCGAATTTGCGTCTTTACATAAAGTTAATAATAATAATAATAATAATAATAATAATAATAATAATAATAATAATAATAATAATAACTAGAAATGCCACAGCAGCATTTTTCTTATGTAATATATTGTTGCTGGGCATGCTGTGAGCGTTCTATTCAGCATGAATGCAGCCACAATCATATTATTCTAGTTTTTTTTTACTTAAACTGTACTGCCCCCTTACTAAAATAATAACTTTGATATATTTCCTGGGCTGATTATTTCATTACAAAACACCGGTTAATTAACTCACATTTAATCATTTTTCATAATTATTTAATATGTTACTATGTTCGACAATAATTTTGCATAATTTTAACCCACATTATCGCCTCTCTCTTTACTAAAATATTAAATTTGATATATTGTAACGATTGATTATTTTATAAAAAACACAACTATTAATAGACTTACATTTCATCATTTTTAATTATTCTTGGATATGGTACTAATTTTGACAATTATTTTTCATCATTTCAACTCACCATATCGAACACCTTACTAAAATAATAACTTTGATATATTTTCTAGGCTGATTATTTCATTACAAACACAAACATCAATCAACTCACATTTCATCGTTTTTCGTAATTCTTGGATATGTTACTAATTTCGACAATACTTTTTTATAATTTAAACGAACGTTGTCCCCAAACGTTACTAAAATAATAACTTTGATACATTTGCTGGGCTGATTATTTCATTACAAACACACTAATCAATTAACCTCCATTTCATTATTTTTCATAATTCTTGTGTATGTTACTACTTTCGACAATCATTTTTCATAATTTATACCCACATTTTCGCCCCTTCTAAATGAATAATAGATTTGAAATATTGTCTGAGCTTATTATTTTATTACAAACACACTAATGCATGGTATCACATTTAATCATTTTTCCTAATTCTTGGATATATTACGTTCAACAATCATTTTTCATAATTTTAAATCAGATTGTCGCCCTTCCCTCTTTACTAAATACTAATTTTGATATATTTTCTAGGCTGATTATTTCCTTACAAACACACTAATCAATTAACTAATATTTCATCATTTTTTCGTAATTCTTCGATATGTTACTAATTTCGACAATAATTTTTCATAATTTAAGCCATCCTTATCTTCCTCCCCTTTACTTATTAAATAACTTTTATGTATTGTCTAGGCTGATTATTTTATAATAAACACACCAATCAATTAAATCACATTTCGTCATTTTTCGTCATTATTGGAAATCTTACTAATTTCGACAATATTTTTTATAATTTAAGCCATCCTCGTCGCCCTCTCTTACTAAAAAAATACTTGGATATAGTTTCTGGGCTGATTATTTCATTAAAACATAACTATAAATTAACTCACACTTCCTCATTGTTCTTAATTCTTTGATATGTTACTCATTTCGACAATCATTGTTAATATTTTTAACCCACATTATCAACCACCCAAAAACAAACAACAACTTTGATATATTATCTGGGATGATAATTTCCTTTCAAACACAACGATCAATTAACTCACATTTCGTCATTTTTCATAATTCTTGGATAGGTTACAGATGTCGATAACCATTTTTCATCATTTTAATCCACATTATCGCCCCAATTACTAAAATAATAACTTTGATATATTGTTTTGTCTGATTATTTCATTGCAAACACACTAATGCATTAAATAACATATCATTTTTAATAATTCTTGGATATGTTACTAATGTTGACAATTATTTTTCATAATTTAAACCATCCTTATCGCCCTCTCTTACTTACCTAATTACTTTGATATATTTCCTGGGCTGATTATTTTATTATAAACACACAATCGATTAACTCACATTAAATATGTGTTCATAATCCTTGATATGTTACTAATTTCGACAATAATTTTATAATTAAAAATTGCCTCTCCCTCCTACTTATATATTTGATATATTGTCTGGGCTTATTATATCATTACAAACACACAAATCAAGTAACTCACGTTTCATCATTTTTCATAATTCTTTGATAGGTTACTAATTTAGACAATAATTTTGATAACTTTAAACATTTTTTATAACTTTTACCCACTATGTCGCTCCCCCTTACTTAAATAATAACATCGATATATTGCCTGGGCTGATTATTTCATTACAAACAAGTCAATAAATTATCATAATATATATGTTCTACCTGTCTTATCCAATCCCGGGTGACGCCGAATATTCTGCTAATATATATCGTTCACCTATCTTATTTGATCCCGGGCGACGCTGGATATGTTTCTACTATATGTTTTCCACCTATTTCATTCAATACTGGGCGACGCTTTCTGATAGTATATATTTACACATCTCATGCAATCCCTGGACTGACTTCATGTCCGCCACCCCACTGTTGGAAATATACATTAAATAAAGTAATGTTTTAATCGTAAACTGCTTCAGCCATTTCCGCGACTGATTTTATATCCTAAATCCACTGATAAAAATATACATGAGATAATGTAATGTATATATATTAAACTGTTTTAGCCATTTCCGGGACCGACTTTACATCCACAACCCACTGCTAAAAATACACATGAAATAATGTAATGTCTAAATAGTAAACTGTTTCAGCCATTTCTGGGACTGACTTTATATCCCCAACCCACTGCTTAAAATATATATGAAATAATGTAATGTCTAAATAGTAAACTGTTTCAGCCATTTCCGGGATCGACTATATATCCCCAACCCACTGCTAAAAATATACATGAAATAATGTAATGTCTTAATAGTTGAAATTCAATTATTCTTTATTTTTGGATATTTTTTTTTTTACCTGGAATAACTTTGCCCGGTCGTAATATTCGCTTAAATATGATATTTTAATTTGTCCAGGGTGTGTATATATTATTATAGTTTCGTGATTACAAAAGTTAAAAAAAAAAAAAAAAAACTTGGGTGCTGTCAGCTCGAATCGAAGCTGAAAGCAAAAATTTAGCAGTCAAAGCTGGTGACGTTACAAATCTACCAACGTGACACACATGTGAGCTGATTAAAAATTGAAAATTATAAATAAACTAAGGTGAATGTACAAAATGTATAGGGACCTTTTCAAATGTTTACCCATGTTTGACCTCTTAAAACTATTTTAACCGTTCAAAGACCATAACTGCTCATAAAAAATACAATTATTTGAGTCCTGTAGCGACGCTCTGCAACTTTTAGTTTCGGAAAAGATAGTTTGAAAATCTGGAGACAGACGAAAATATATCGTATATTTCGGCGTATAAGACGATCCTTGAATTTGAAAAATCATTCTTAAAAACCAAAATTTTATAAGATACAACTTAAAGTACATTTTTGTGATATTTTTAAAAAAATACGCAGCCGTATTTTCGAATCCATATAAAACAAAGACACACAGAGACACACATAGACATATACAGACACAAAATCACAATGATTTTATATCTAAGCAGATATATTATATTTTTGATATTACATATATAATGTTTCTCTTAAATTCGATTATAAAACCAAAATATTCATGTTCTAATAAATAAAGTGTTCATTTACTGTTATATTAATTATAGTTGAAATACCTAACTTCCGGTTTTCAACTCAAATGTAAATCCGAATTTTATCTAACAGGATTCTTACAAGAATATCAACGCATTTTTCTCTGCTAAATATTATACGTGTAATCTACTAAAACATAATTTCTGTCAGGTTTCTCTCGCTATTTTACGATTCTTTTGTTCCACGTTGGTTAATTTAATGTTGACTCCATGCGGCAGAATATCCTTTCAATAGAGATAAATAAGGATAACTCTGCCATTGCACTATCACTACAGGTACTACACTCACATTTTAGCTAAAGGCTGACAAATACGTTATTTATTTCTTCATTGCATTGTGTATACATTTTTTGATTTTTTTTATTGGATTAAAGCATATAAAGCAATCTTATTAAAGGATTCATATAAAAATATTTCATTTTTGGAGAATTATTTTAGAAGATGTTTATATATTTCTCTTTCTCCTTCTGTACTCTCGCCCCGTACATTGTCGGGTAATCTTGCTATTAGAGTAAAAAAATATGCAGCTTCCGGCTTGTTACAAGACACAAAAAAAAAGCGAAAAGTGAAATCGTCGGGAATTATACATAACTCACTTCTGAACATGAAACGCATTTCCCTACATTCGGACAAAAATGTGCACACAATATAGCGTCCTGCAGAATATCTTTAAAAAGGGAGACAACTCGAGATAAGTCTGCACTTATACTTCCATATAAAACTTCTAGCTCTTTTTATTCTCTGTTGTGGATACTATTACAACGTCACCTGATACAAATTATTTAGATAGACACTCTATTTTTGACTAACCTTATTCCTATACAAAAATAATATTGGGTCAGTAGTTTATCTGGAAAAAAAACGAAATACATCATTTATTACCAGTGCGTATTTTAATTATTTGGAAGCAACCTACGCAATTGGAGAACAGGTTTTGGCCCATACTTTTCGTCAATTATGCATAGATGAGCACAAACGAAGTTACACGTCTCATTGTGTAAAAACAAAGAAAACAATTGCATCTGGGAAGTTGCCAACATGAAGTTGTCGGCGCATGTTTATATTTTATTTCACGTTATTTTTTTTTATTGTTTCGACATTTGTTCTTATCTCGATTCTATCTTTAATTCTTTTATTCGACCGATTAGAAACTCGAGTCATTTTCTTATTTAATTCGGAGGCTAATAAAAGTTGTCCTAAGCGACGGAATATATTGTTGCAGTTTAGGCTCATGCTGCTTTTCAATGTAATAATAGGGCTAGAACAACAGTATATTCTTTTTTATTGTTTTGACTCTCGAATATATATCCATTGATATCTTATGTTTTTTTTTATCTAGAGTGATGTGGTTCTCAGTTCATTAACTGTGTCTAACTCTGTTGGATATATACTCGAGAGTCAAAACAATGAAAAGAATATGCTGTTGTCATAGACATGGTAATAAGCCTAGCATGCGGGTTACTCCTTCACGAGTGAATAAATTCGTTCTGGCAAAAATTTATTTTCACCATGACTAATGTTTGTGCAATATTTGAAAAGGATGACGGAGTAGTTAATAAGAAAAGATCGAACAAAGAAACAGACGGGCGATTTGGGGGCAATTTTCTCCCTATAATAACCCCTAGAGACGCAACCAGTGTGATCCTGGAAAATCTGCCCAGGCAAGTATTTATTTTCTCTATAACTAATGTTTTTGAAGAATTTCATAAAAATCCGAGGCGTGGTTTTCGAGAAAAGTGCGAGGAAATGAACAGTCGAACGATTGGGGAGAAATTTTATCACTCCTAGAGAGGCAACCGGAGTTATCCCGAAAAAATCGCCCTGGCACAAAAATTACTTTCACCATGACAAAGATTTTGCACAGAATTGCAAAAAAAAAAGAAAAGAAAAAAAAACCCAAAGTTTTTGAGAAAAGTTTCAAATTTCGAACTTGAATATTTTCGACTTACGAGTCATTTTCTATTACGTTTTAAATCTCTGATTAGTTCACTTTTTATAAGTCAATAAATCTTGCATTTTAATAAGTTTTAAGGGTCAATCTTTTACATGAAATCGTTGCTAGGGAGCCACTTCTACAGAATAGATGCAAAAAGCCAGTAATTTCTGTACATATCCCAGGTTATATGATATGATTGTGCTACTAAAATCCGTTCCCCTGGGATAAAAGGGAAGGATGTTCTGCTTTGTCCCCATCCCGTATTGTTGCACTCAACCCCACTCAGATAAAGGCGTATACTAATCCACTGATTACATATATTTCCAGAGTAAATGATGAATTCAACTTACGGAGAAACACGTCTTTTTTGTGAACAGGATTTCAACATTGACGAAAATGTGGTGATTCGAGAAAATAGAACCGAAGGCATTAACCGAAATTCGTGTTAAATTCTGAGTTGTAGCAGTAACTCGTGTTCAGAAAACGTGTTGGGTAAACTACATAAAGGAAAAGGACATTACCTCCAGCAAGAGTGCGTATACGTTACCAGTGAATTAGAGCGATCGTCTTTCCCTGAGACAATCTGCCAGTTGGCTTAATCTGTGGAACTGTTACTAAGAAACAGACTTTAAACGAAAAAGAGATGAAAGGACAATACATGTAAAGAGAGATATATTTGTTCAAACCATATGCGTCCATTGCAGAACAAGAGGGGATGAGTGGGCCACTGCTGTTCAAAGCCGAATCGAATATTTTGTTGGTGATTTTCATGCATCAGACTCTTTTAACACAAGTCATGTAGCGTCCACTTTTGTGCAATGCGGAATATTTAAAGACAATTCACATCAGCTAACTCCATCAAACGACGAAAAGTGGAAGACCAATGGACAGTGACCCCGATGATGCATTCAAACCTGCTTGTTAGTTCCCTGAGGAAAACGATGAAAACCAACGAGCAATATCGGACCTTGTAACTAAAATGGAGGAATACTTGCATGGTAGTAAATCAACGGCGTACGAAAATCAATACCTATAAGAAATGCTGCTAAGTCGATATGTGAACTCTATATTCGTGACTGACCACTATAGTTGCCTTAAGTACAGTATGACATTTAGGCGAAAAAACTCTAAAATTCTTTGTAAATACTACAATTCACCTTCGGAAGGACAATGGGGAAGAACAGAAATGAGGAATTCTCTGTACTGAAGCAAAATTAATCAAAACTCATATCAAGACAAGATACGTATCTAACAACTGCAGAACTGAAATTAACAGCGCCATTAAATATTATCCCAGCTAGTTTGCGGTTCTTTTTGCAACCTCTGTTTGTTGGAAGGACACGTCCAGAAAAGTTGCTGGTATCGAACAATCAGTCGTTCAAGCAATGTGCGCACAAGAACTGTTCTTGTGCATTTACAGCTTGGTGTTGCAGTGCAAATGCACCATTTGTATAAATCACGATTACTGATCATTGTATGACTCACGATTATAATCATTTTTATTTGCTTCATCATATACAGAGGTTAAATGCTTTAGCTGAATGCGGCATTTTCACTTGCTCCGGATATGTTAAGCGAGTAGGTGACATCCTTGTTCAGTTTTGATTGCAGGAGACAACGTGGACCATAGAATAAAACATCGGGTAAAAAGGGTACTTTCCATAGGATGGGAATGATCACACCAGGGAAGCAAGTTAGTCGTAGTATACTACGACGAAAACGTCCGACTTGAAACTTGTCGAAATGGTGAACTTTGATATTAAAGATTACCGTTGCTTAGAATTTCTGTTAGTTCTATACTCAACTGCTATCTGTGATCGCAAAGAAATTTTTGTTCGCTTCCATAAGAGTACGCTCACTTGGCAAGGCATGATGCACCTGCTGCATAAGAACTAATATCCGGGAAAATCTTCGCTACAATTTCTTCCAATGATAGAAATGAACTCAGAAGATAAAACATGTATCCTGCCCACCGAAGATCACCTATAAAATCTATCGTCTAAACAAAATATGCTAACTATTATAACTTTTGATCAATCGATGTTTTATTTATCTGAAGTCTGCTCGTCTATATCTCCAAAAGATGTATGCATTGAAAGACGACACTCCTGATGTGCAGCAGAAGTTCCACTCTGCGTTTCATGTAATCCGAAGCAGCAGCCAATACTGGCTTTATCTTGGCTACGATTCTGTGATCGAACAGACACTAATGCGCTCACTCAAAAGCCAAGGCGGCTAGACGCGAGGGAGTGGAATGTCCGAGCACCAAAGAAAAGTTTGAGATATGTCATCCATTGTGTCACTTTTTTACAACCTTGCCATACAAGATCTTACGGAAAAAAAGTTATATAATCTAGGACGTTAGAAGAGAAAGAATAGATCTCGAAAAAGTTCAGCAAAAACATGGTAAACGTTTTGCCTCCAACTCTACAGTAGATCCCACAAACAATTCCCTTCTAAAATTCTATTTACTGACATAATCAACACACGTAGAAAACCACACCTTACATATCTTCAATATGAAAAAGCCATCTCACACATATGAGCCTGTTCTCATTTTTGCCATACTAAGTAAGAACTGTGCCGCTGGGCTAGCTCCTGTCACTTGGAACCACTTCAATATAAGAATTTTACTTCCCTGATAACTAAATAATTGTCTCCGGAATTTTAGTGTTTAAGAATTACACCGCTGGAACGACGCGATCGATACACGTCCCATCAATTTCTTGCCTGCTCCGCTAAAATATTTGAGTCGTTAACCAATTGACCGCTAGTCTGCCATCTAAGATTTTTTCTGACCAGAAGTATATTTTAGGTAACGTGTTCTACTACAGATATTTCAACCGTCATCTGAACACATATACCTTGCACGTGACAAAGCCGGGGAAGCTAGTCTTGTAAGATTTTATATTTGCAAAGCTTTTGACAAGGTTTAGTAAGAACAGCTGCCCGTTAAAAATAAGTGTTATGAGATTTTGGGAGGGATATTAAACAGAATCATGCCTTTCCTAAATAAGGTAAACAACACAGTATAAATACACGTGTATCTCAGTGGTCGATACTTAGACATTTATTATTCCTGATAGCGAGCAGGTGGCGTGTTGTGTATCTTACTGGAGGCAACATAGGCGTCTTGCCTATTTGGCGGTCGTTGCAGAACTCCTTCGGTATTGGTGATTGATACCTTTATATATCTCACTCACCCACTTATGTTAATTAGTGGGCGTCTCCACAACAATAATAAAAAAGAAACAGAAATAAAAATCCACAATTTCGAAAAGATGCACCTAAATATGTCTGAAAATTTATCGGCCGAAACGTAGTGAATATAACAACTAATATTACAATAATTATCATACCAAAGCAAATTATACAAGTCATTCAATAGTTAATGTGTCGGTGTAGGTTAGAACTAAAGGGTAGGGTTAGTGTTAGTGATATTCCGAAAACCTATTTCTTTGTCTTGACTAAGCTTTATGTATACGATATTAAAATAATATTTGCCAAAGAAAAACATTCCAAATAATGAAAGTTTGGGAAATATTCTACTAAAAAAATATGATTTCCGATTAGATCCATAGGAAATATTGGTTTGTGATTTTTAACTTTTAAATTTAGATGAAAATACTTCGGCTCAATCCAAAAATTACTGATCAAAATAAGTACTATCAAAATAAACATACCTTTGCCAACGCAAAACAAATATATTTATTTTAGTATGCATGTATTTATGCCAGCATATATATATATATATATATGTATGCATATATATATATATATATATATATATATATATATATATATATATGCTGGTTCCCCCACCACCATCTAAAACTTATTATAACTTAGAACACGAAATTGAAAGTGAACCCCTCTCCTTACCTGTATATATCTCCCTCTCTCTCCCCCTACAATCCTATATTTCTATCCCCACCATAGATGAATTTCCCAGACTCATCCCAACACCCACACAAACACCTAAGGTTTTTAAACCCTAAAACTGAAATAGTGTCGATCTCTTTCCTTTCTTTCTTTCCTCATCTTTTCCATTTCGTTTTTTCGCACGCCTCCTTATATCACTATTCCATTACAACCATTTCTGTAAAGTCTGACGAAGTTACTATATCGCCAACACGATCCAGTAACTGAAACATATGTAACTTAACAGATGCAGCCGGTAATAAAAAATAAAACGTATATATATATATATATATATATATATATATATATATATATATATATATATATGATTGTGCTTGCGTGTGTGTGTGTCTGTATATCACGCTATATATAACAAGCATAATCTCTAAATAGGCATAAATACAAAATGGATACGAAATTCCACGATCTAACAGGTGGCCATTAACTTGAAAGCTCTGCTGGCAGCTATTTTCCATTTTATCAGTGGTTTCCTAATAAATCATTTTTGGCATCAGAAGATGGAGATATCCTCGAACGATATGCATCCCCGTTACCTTACATGGCTAATAAAGCTAACCACAAACACACAGAACATATTTATTAATCTTTATTGGCGAACGTAGCAACATTTAGGAAACAGTAAATCCCATGCAATCGCGGACATCTTCCATGTTAAAAGCCTCATATGTAAAAGCGCATCTGTGTCCGTTAATTCCCCTGCGGATAAACACGTTCTGTTCTTCTATAGGGATTCTACGTGTTTTATTTATCTGTGTGTACGAGCACTTTGTAATATTTCAGTATGTTAGTATCTAAAAATCACTCTTCCTTTCCCTCCCTGTATATATATATATATATATATATATATATATATATATATATATATATATATATATATATACAAGTTTGTAAAAATTCCCTACACTCGCAAGACACTTTTACGAAGTGTAGTTATCAAGAATTAAAATCTCCCCAGGAGAAAATATGTCCCTTGTCATTTAGATGCAGTCAAAGTAATTTAGATGCAGTAAAAATAATTAAGATGTAGTCAAAAAAAGATGCAAAACGAATTAAAAAAAAAAATTCAATAAACCGAAGGTCATGTGATGAAAATAAAATTTAAAAAAGCCGTTAATATCTTTTCAGTTAAGTTTATTATTTGTTAAGTCTGATATATATATATATATATATATATATATATATATATATATATATATATATATATATACGTATGTATATATACACATATATATACATATGTATATATATATACATATATATACATATATGCCCATATATATACATATGTATATATATATACATATATGTGCATATATATATATATATATATATATATATATGCATCTGGAATAATCTCGATCTATCTATACATCTATGTATAAATCTAAGTTGTTTGTGAAGGCACATTCGGATATAAAATGCAACAAACATCTTTCCAGAAACACCATTAAATATACACACTGGTATTCATAATTAAGCTGTTGAACATTATGCTAAAAGTTTATTTGGAAACAATTACTATCTTGTCAGCGAATTTACTTGTTATTGTCAATTGACGGCATTTTCCTAATATATATATATATATATATATATATATATATATATATATATATATATATATATATATATGTACATGTGTGTGTTGGTGTGTGTATATATATATATATATATATATATATATATATATAAATATATATATATATATATGTATATATATATATACATATATATATATATATATATATATATATATATATATATATATATATATATATTGGAGTCATATTTCCCCAGAGTGCTCCATTAAAAGAAAATATTCGAAATTAAAGCGTATTATTAATCTTTTATTTACAAAAAGTTTGGATCAGATAAGTCATCAGTACCGTCGGTTTTAACCTGATGATTATGGACCGTTTTATAATACTTATATCAACCTCTTTTTAGCCGATACTCTTGTCTTTTTTTTACTGGAAGTAGAAACACACACACGCATATATATATATATATATATATATATATATATATATAAGGTGATGACACTCATTTACTGTATTATCGTTTAAAAAATCAACAAGACATCTATTATATATATATATATATATATATATATATATATATATATATATATATATAATATCCAAGTGTTGTTGAATTTTTAAACGAAAATAAAATAAATAAGAGTCTTCACCTTGAAGAAAATCGCCCATATTTTATTCGGACGTCAAGAAATAAACTTGTATTTTATTTATTTTATTATTCTATTTCACTTATAAAAAGTAATCTACGAACATGTATGCTTCAAGCGTAGATATGCTCTTTCTAGGAATCGAACCTAGACCGCATTCATTGGTGCGTGATCCGGTACTCCAGAAAGTCCTAGATAATTTTACTGTTATTTTTGTCACATTTAAACTCATGTAGATTCCCAATTTATTCTTTAAAACGATAATACGGTTATTTAGCGTCTTCATATTTTTTTCTTAGAACATCGCACATACTTTATTTGTACGTAAACTAATAATATTTTATTTATTTACGCATTAGTATACGAGTAAAATTAAACACTGGTCACAACAGGAGTTTGACAGAATTGAGTACTTGTGGTATCGTCAAGGAAAGGGTGTGGGAAACCTCAGTATGCTGCTAGTCCGAAAGAATCTTCAGTTATTTATATCTATATTTTTCTATTTAAATTCCTGTGGACAATTTTAATGTCAGATATTGGGTAGTAAATACAGATTCCTTGCAGTATTTCTATCATAAATTTTATCCGAATCAACATAACATATATCAGCGGCGCATTTAATATTCTACAAATCGAATGATTTTATCTTAACACTAGCATACCACACAGCATAGCCCGGTTGTAAAATATGTTCTTTTGATTAATACAGATTTGATATTTATTATTATATTATTACCAGCGAGAATCGAAACCAAAACGTTTAGCTTACGATTTAATGTTCCTTTGATTTTAATGCTTTTAATGCCTGAACTATGAAGAAATCTTTGCTGCAAAGAAAAATTAAAACATGAAACAATAGCTATTACATTTCGCATTCACATGCGTGCCGTTGTTCGACCTTTACCTGGTAAATAGCAATTTTTAAATACTTTCACAATTAAGTACCGATTCTCCTCGGCTAAAATCCAGATATAAAGCTTCGCACATGTATATTAAGTTTCATGTCTGTAGATCTAAAACTGACTGAGGAATTTGTTCGGCAATATTTTTAAACAGATATATATATATATATATATATATATATATATATATATATATATATATTTATACACACACATACATAAATACATATAGAAGGAGGTTTGTGTTTACTCTAACCTTTTACGCAAATATGGCGCATGTATAAATCTTGTAGAATGTCTGCATCAATATGCAAAACTAATACTGAATTATTTAAAATGAATGCTTAAAAGAATATGCAAATAAGCAAGATCTTTTGCAAATGAATGCACTTCCACGGCCCATGCATAACAACACTCTATTTTCTCTTAGAGGGGTTTAGGTTTGTGTTAACCCGTCTTCACATCTCTTATTGTGCACCAGCAGTGGTCGAGCAGAAAGTTTATATCCTATCAACCTTGAAAGCCTTCCTCCATAATATTGATACCTAGAGGAAAGCGCTTAGCCAGGAAGTTTATCAGGTTATATAATCTCAATATACAGTAAACTAAATCAGATAATATTATTTGGATGGACCAAACTACTGTTCAATTCTCTGGTGTCATTTTCACACCGTTTCGATCTACGTAACCCCCGATCGTTCTTCATGTGTATTTTGTCAGAATTCTGGAATGTTTTTGTCAAATTCTAGAATTTGGACAGAATTTCGAACGGAACCCTTCATTTACTTTACACTTAGCATTATCTTGTTTCGTCACTCATGGCTGGATAGAGGATCCAAAGTAACTCGCAATTTTATTTATCGGTTCAGAAACTGAGATTTGACCTTCAACATTCAGGAAAATATGAGTTTTACAATTGATTTATACAAGTAGTCTAACCACTGCGCCACGGTTTTTTTTTACAGTAGTCCGATTCATCCAATTAATATGAATAACTAATATTTATTTAAATATTCCGAAACGTACATCTTATAGTGTTAAACAGCAGAGTTTGTTTTTGCGCAACGTTTAGATCGATAAAATCTCCGACGTTCTTCAGGTGTATATTGTCCAACTCGGGAGTGTTTCTTTCGAATTCGGAGATTTGAACGGAATTTCGAGCGGAACCTTTATTTACTTCTCCGGGATAGCATGCTTATGTTCCGACAGCCATGACTGGATTGAAATCCTAAGTAATTCGCAATTGTATTCCCCCCCCCCCCCCGTGAAGTAAATAAAGGGTTCCGTTCGAAATTCCGTCCAAATTCCGGAGTTCGACATAAAACCCGTGCAGAAGACGTTAACACGTTGTTTAACTGTTTATTATTACTTCACAATCTTAGTACTTAGTACAATCGTTATTTTAAGATGGCGATAATACTATCTAATATAAATATTTTTCTTGTTACCTAGTACTAAATCATATTTTATGCGTAGCGTCTCTAGGATGTAACAAATGATTTGAACCAATTTTCAAAGCTACCACTGACTCTGCAACGTGTCAAAATTAGTTGGCCACTGCAGACAAACTTATATGAATATGAATACATTTCCAAAGAGACCGAAATACCGATCTTCTTCGAAAACGTATTAGCATTCCTTGCTATTAGATCCTTATCACATTTACATTTTTTTGTGATCGTATCTTCCCCACCTGGCCTCTGGTGTGCTAACCATTAATTGAACGTATTGCGGAAATTTCGGTTTGTGATTCGTACTACACTCCCTCTGACCAATATTATTTCTACAATGATGGACGAATTTGATAACTCCTTTTAATTTCTTGCCAAATATTTTGCTCGCGAAGTAGCCTAGCAACAAAATGGGGTGAAGCGTGCTTTAAGAAGCATAGCTGAGAGTCTAAAAGGAAGATGCAGGCGTTGCATCCTTCTATGCATCTCGTTAATGAAACATTCTAATATATATATATATATGTATATATATATATATATATATATATATATATATATATATATATATATATACTAGCAAAAGTACCCGTCGTTGACTGGGTTCAAAAACAGCCTACGGAAAATGGACTCTGATTTATAAAAGTGTGATAGGTTATGAAATGGAAGGGTTGAAAAGAGATAGCTTCGAATTTGGGGTATCAAAATATGATGAAAGTAAAAATAAAATAGATAAACCCCATAATTCATTATACCACAGCTGTTCACACTTAAACACTTATCACAATATTCTGTGGATCTATATTAAATAACCTTGTTAAACTTTGTGACATATTTCCATTCTATGGAGGTCAGGCGCGAATGGACACCCCCATAATTTTATTATACCATATTTCTTCAAACTGAAACATAATTATCAAAGCATACTTATGCAGATAGATATGAAAAGACTTCATTAAAGTTTGGGACTATTTCCCTTCTATGGAAGCCAGGCGCGAAGGCAGACCCCACAATTTTATTTTACCATCCCTATTTAAGTTAAAACATACGTACCAAACATTATTATGTACATCTATATCAAAAACATTTGTACAAGTTTTTTTTTTTTTAATTTTTAATTTTTTTCTTTCAATACTTTGTGGACAAGATGCGTACGCAGACCTCACAATTTTAATGAATCATCATTATGCGAGATCAAACATACCCATTCCTGTTTCTCGATACATCCTCTATCATTATATAATAGTCAACCATATAGTAGGCTATTCGTGACCAGCCACACCCACAGACGTTCAGCTTTATATTATAGATATACTTAGTTAAAGGTATTCAAGAGAGAGAGCCCGTGAATTAAAATGAAATCATTAAGTGTGCTTGATAAAAAGAGCAAACTATGTCTTTATATAGAGAAATATTACATAACCGCTACACTGAACATGCTTATGTTTCAGACAATTGGTCAGTAATAAGAAGGGATGTGACAACTACATATTTTTTTTCATTGTTTTGACTTTTGTATTATTTCTTTCTTTCATAGTAAGGGCTGTGACAACAGCATATTATTTTTTATAGTTTTGATTCTGGAGTATGTATCCGTTAATATCTTATATGCTTTTATACAGATGTGGTTATCGGTTGATTCACTGTGTATTACTGGGTCGGATATATACTTGAGAGTCAAAAGAATGAAAAGTATATTTCGTTATCACAGCTCTAGTAATAACCAAAAACCCTCCTCAGGCGACGTAATAAAGTCCATGTATTACTGAAAGCGTCTACTTCTCAAATAGAAGAATTGATGAAAGTATTTTTTAAATAAAAATAAAACGTTAAATTTAAAGTATGGGTTAAGTTAAGTGATATTTTCGACTCTAAACATAAAAAGCGATACGGGGGGGGGAGAACGTGAAGATATAATAGGATAAAAATGAAAAAGAAAAAGGAAAAGAGAACGAAACAGATTAGAAAAAAGGCACAACAGAGAAACGATAAAAGGAAAAAAGTGTTAGTGTGATGACATTGTCAAAAGAAACGGGAAGAGGGTGAACACATTTGAAATGATCTATGAAGATGAGTTTGGAAGAGGAAAGTGTCAAAACATGATTTTTTTCCACCGTAGATTTAAAAATTTTAAAACTTTTAAATTATAAATCACATTACTTAATATATATATATATATATATATATATATATATATATATATATATATATATGCGCCATTGCACCAATGAACCTACGTACTTGATCTGAGGTCACCGCCTAGATGGAATGGGCTCCATGATAAGCTCATTCGCCAATATGTTCTCCGTGCCTCCGGGGAAGCTTTTTGGAGCTAGAGACTAGGAAAAGGACAGTCTGACTTAAAATCTACGATCTGTTGACATCGCTGTGACTGTCCCAGCTTGCTAGGTCATGGCGGATGAGACGGGGGTGTAAAGAGTGGGGCCAGTACCGTGCAAACTGCACTTCACCACAAAAATCCACTGCCCAGGCCTTAAAGACACGTCCACGTCCACTTGCCACGTCCTGTATGGATGGGAAAGAGGCGAAAAGGTCAGGTGAAAGGCGATCACAGGAGGCTGCAGTATCAAATCCTGGTTCAGGCGGTTCAGGATATTGGTCGCCTGATGTTGACCCTGGAAACAAAAATATGACTCGGCAGCTCCCTGAATGATCAAACAGGCTTATCTTGAGACAGCACTGCTTGCTCCACAAGGAGAGTGACCTAGAAAATATTGCCTTACAAAAGCTCGTTTCCATCTCCCACATTTTGTTTGCAACGGTCAACGGGCATTTCCCAATGCGGCGGAAATACTACAGTGAAAGGAAGGTATGCACCCATCTGTAAGGGAACAAAACCACTGAAGCTAACATATAGGAACATCAGAACTATGTAGACAGAGACGACAACAACAGACATAGCGTCGCTCTGCTTTGATTGCACTTGAGCTGTCCAGGCTGGATATCGACATCGCTGCACTAACTTCGCGGCACTGGGGTTGACAGCCTTCAGACTCACGGCGCTGGATACACCTTCTTTTGGTCTGGGAAACCTGCAACGGATGGACATTTCTCGGGCTTCGGCTTTCTGGTCAAAACCTCAATCGCTTCCACACTGGAAAGCGTTCCAACTGGTGATTCTGACCGCATCATGTCAATGCGCCTCCCTCTGAGGAATAAAAAATTAAGAAATTGCACAACAATCACTGTGTATAGAGCCGTAGTACTTTCAACCCTTCTTTATAATATGGCGCAAGGGAAAGATAAAAAGGTATTTGCAGCTTATCTTCTGATTTTCAGATTTTATTCATGTCAAATCACACTTCAATTCCTTTTGACGGATTGATTGTTGCCATTCTTCTGATGAGTTAACGGCATGATAGATTCACTGATTGATATAAGAATTAAGTAGTTGATGTTGCACTACGAAATAGATATTGTCAAGAATTGTATATGCCAACTGAATTAAAGGAATAAAGATGGTCTACATAAGGAATTTTGGAATGTAACTTTTTATCATTTATTCTCTATATTGCTCTGTAATGTCATTGTGCTTCTTAAATAAGGATTGGCATATATATTATAAGAAAATATATTTCTACAGAAATATATATATATACAATTTATATATATATATATATATATACATATACAAATATATATATATACAAATATATATATATATATATATATATATATATATATATATTTATTTATATATATATATATATATGATGGGGCTCCTCCAGTCTTTGCCGGACTATGTATACCCACGAAGGGTCCGTGCGCGTGGAATTTTTGTGGCAGGAGGTGCGCAATTTCCAACCACTCCTCTCCTGAGTCGACATTGTTAAATGACAGTGGCAAGTAAAGTGTATGTTCAGGCCGAGAGAAGCGGAGAGAACATACAGCATCTTGAATTCCTAAATACGGCATAATCGCGTTGACATACAGTTAAGCAACGTTAAGACTGGTTAGTAACAGATGTGTTACTATATATATTTATATATATATATATATATATATATATATATATATATATATATATATTAGTCAACCACATATAGTACTGTTTTGTTTCTACAGAAATATATATACAAATATATATATATATATTTGTATTTTGGAAAAAGGTTTTATCAGTTATATTTTACACTTTGTCTATTTCAATATCTTGTTGCTTAAAAGCTCAATGTTTGTTATCTATATCATATATATATATATATATATATATATATATATAATATCTATAACAGTAGCGACTATTTAAAGAAAAGGTGAATACCACCATTCCAAGGTTAACATTTTTTTTCTTCTCACAAAATATCTTCATATATAAAAATTACGGTAATTTTTTTACAGCTTTATTGTCCTCATGCAGAATTAATTTATTATCATGTCAATATCGAATCTTTTCCTGCTATTACTTATGAAAAGAAATGCATGTCAATAAAACATCAGAATAAGAAAACAGGAATTAATAGACTAGGTATTTTTGTTTATATTTAAAACGAGAGGATGCTACGTGAAAAATTGAATGAAAAACATTCTAAAAAGGTTTAGTCTATAGAGGAATTATTTACATTCATATAATAATATTGCTTTATTTATTTAATATTTATGATCTGTAATATGTTACCTACGTAATATCTAAAATGCACTCACACACGTTTTCTAATTCGAAACAACACAGCGCCTTAACCACGTTTTCAGGTATTTTTGTACAAGCATTTAAATTGTGATAGCACCCTGAAGATTCAGCACATGAAAGCAATACATCTTATGGGATGAATGGCCGATTTTCTCTGATTTCACGGTCCAATGAACGATTGCGGCAGAGAATGGAATACACTATGCTAACTCCTGATAGTCACAGCTGCTGAATTTCAAAAATCGACGTGAGGACACGTTAGAAGATTTATGTGGAATCAATTTTTGTTTTGCATTTAAAAAAAAAATGCCACACAAAAGTATATAATGTTTCGAGCCTATTTCTTGACCGGCATAAGAGATTCACGGGTGATAGGAAGGTTGTAAGATATGATGAGACGTTGGATAAGTAATCACGTCAGAGCTGATAGGCCAAAAATAAGAATTCACGGACCGTCGTATATCTATAAAGAAAATAAGTACACAGTTTGATGTCAGTGTGGGAACTGTACACACAGTAAATCGTTTGTGCAAATACACCAATCTAAAACGACATACTTGTCACAGACTTTTTGACCAACATCGACATTAAAATTGTTCTTCACCCTCTATATAGTATAGACCTTGCTGAATGTGACTTTTGGTTGTTCCTTAAGCTCAAGAAAACCCTTAAAGATTGTCGGTATGAAACAATTGAAGCGATGAATGATGGTGGAACGAGGGTCATTGAGACGCTCAGAAAAGTAAACTTCCTCGGGATCTTCCAGAAGTTGTTGGAATGTTACAACAGGTGCGCTGCAGCCGGAGGAGAATATCTGGAAGAGGTCTAGAGATTCATGTTTGTACTATTAATAAAAGTGCCCATATGAGCACCTCGTATTTATTTGTGTTGGCATATGTATTATTATTATTTTCTAAATTCACTTAAAAAGTGATGTATCTATTTTCACAATTTACTTAAAATTTAAAAACAAACTACGCCAAATTAAAGCAGTGCAAGCTAAACACTTTCGAGGCATGTAGTACTTTAGACGACCCGCATAGGTTATGCCTGAATGAGAAATTATCTATCATAAATTTGAAAGAAAACGGATATTTACTGAACTGTTGACGATAAATAGAAAAAAACTATTACCTGTGTTTTACACATAAATCATAACTTATCAAGGCCCGGAAGCCACTCGAGAACAAGGGTTAATGGATATACATTAGCCAATGTGATTATAGGGTAGGAAACATAAGTAGTGGGAATTTTGTAGATTGAAATACTTAAGGGGACGGTTCATCAATAATTTGTTTACGTTGAACTTGAAGACAATCAGATTGTAGTCAGATATCCATATATTTGTTGAGAACTCTGGAATCTTTCTGTCGAACTAGAGAATCTGCACGGAACTTTGGACAGAAACTGGTATTTATTCCACGGGTGGAGCATAATTTCATTTCGTTCGCCATGACAGAATAGAGTCCAATCGACAGCGTAGGTGACTGAATGACAATTGTCCATTACTGAGGATCTCTCTCCAGTCATTTGCTAATAAACAAACTCATCAAAGTATGCATATATATATATATATATATATATATATATATATATATATATATATATATATATATATATATATATATATATATATGAAGACAATAGGAGTTGGAAATGCAGACACAGAACTATATATTGGTGAATATAGATTGGTTCATTTATTCAATAAGGGAATACAATCGATTAGTTAGGGGATAGACGGGACTCTTTATGCCAAGGCATTTCGAAGCCTAATGCTTCTCATCAGAAGTGTAGAGAAGATGCTAGGTAACAGTGCGGATACGGCGTCTAGCGGTGGATTCATTAGGAACCAAATAGATAAAACAAAATTAAAATTATAGATGATGTTGAAGGGGGGTTGAATTCTAAATAAAGAAGAGCGTATTATATATAGTGTAGTGCAGAAAGGTGTATAGAGTCTTTAAAATAGTCTTAACTGTATTTAGTACACGTTTTAGGGTTAAAGTTGGGACTTAACTGGATGTGTGGTGGTTCTAAGTTAACGGCGTGTAAGGTGTCTATTATCTATGGAGGGGCATTTTTTTTACAGTTGCAAGCGAGATGACATCACTATGAATTAGTCTATACTTTTGGGGGGTATATTATGGTGGTGATTTAAGTGGAAAGGGGTGGATCTGGGTGGATAGTTATAAGGTTATAATACTGGATTTCAAAGTATACTATATGCCAGGTAATATGTGTCAATATTTCTATGTTTTCTTTTTTATAAGGAAAAGGTAGAGAGATAGGGTGGCAAATTCTTTGGGGGTGTCTAACAGGACAAAAATATAATTTTGGGTATGGATCATTGTCGTGGTGAAGTAATAGGGGGAATTTTACAATTAACCAGAACAATATTAATAATAACAGCAGTAATAACGACGATGGTAATGACAATAAAAATGATGATTATAGTAGCGATAAAAATAGCGATGACGACGATAATAAAATAACGATAATAATATTAACAAAAATAATAGTATTAATAATAATAATAGTGATAACAATAATGGTAATAATAACTAGAATTTGACAAAAATTAAAGGGTGCAGAGATATATATATATATATATATATATATATATATATATATATATATATATATATTGTATTTTGTGCACACAAAAATTGTTAGATAAGCTAAGTCATTGGTACCGTCGGTTTCACGCCCGATGATTTGGACCGTTTTAGATATCAATATCAAGTTCTCTTCGGCCAATACTCCTCTCAGAGAGACTCCTCTCAGAGAGAGGTGTATTGGCTGGAGAGAGCCTGATATGGTCCTTATTTCGGGCTTGAAACCGACGGTACCAATGACTTATTTCATCTAACAACTTTCTGTACACAAAATACAAAATATAAATACGCTCTTATTTTTCGGATATCTTTGAATATTCCTTTCATTGAGCTCTCTAGTCATATATATATATATATATATATATATATATATATATATATATATATATATATGTACAAATCCACATACAGTACTGTTTCGTAGTTTAACAGCTCATCAGTGCGGCTTAAAAGGCAATTTCCTCAAGCCAGGATCAAAACCCGACCGCCCAAATAACAGTCAAGGCTTCTCACCATTGCGCTAAATATCTGCTCCGGTGTGGGTTATGAATTACCGATGTTTTGCCACACACACACACACACACACACACACACACACACACACACACACACACACACATATATACGTATCTTTCTCCCTCATTCTTGCTTTCTCTCTCTCTCTCTCTCTCTCTCTCTCTCTCTCTCTCTTTATGAACATGATGTTTCCAAAAATTATGCTAATTTTTTTTTTACCCAAAGAGATTGGTAACTACGAGAACAACAGTGATACCATTTAATGATCCAGATATTATTGTTGTATATAATAATTATCATCTCACTGCACTTTTGGCATGAATTCATTAACGCAATGTTGCATTTTACGTCAATACCAGCGGTTGCTTTCTTGTTATCGCCCACAATCAATATATGCAACAAAGAGAAAAAAAGTTTCAGGTGTACAGTGCAATGTAAATTGCAATTCCTAATAACCCATGCAGAAAATGGGATAAGTGTAAAACACAATGGAATATCACATTGGATCATGAAACTTGAACTGTATATTTGTAAGTAAACCCCCTACCTTACACATTTTGTAGTGTGTGTGTCACGAAAAACTGACTCCATACAAAATAAGCGAGGAAGGTCAAGGAGGATGGAAAGACCGAGGAGAGAAATCACTAGCAAGACTTCCACTGGATGAGTGCAAAAAGGATTGGGACCTTGGGGAGGCATTTTCCTACCAAAATTCCAGTGAGAGCCAATGTTCGTCGCCAACGAGAAACCAATGGTGAGCGGTTGTTATGATAACACAAATATATCTGCAAATATTATTGAAAGATTTTAAGAATACTGGAAATCTGGGGAGACATAAGCCAATCAGAATCCAGAGAATTCCACAAGTAATTTTTCATGATAGCTTGTGTGACTACTACTAGTTAGAGAATAATACTAATACTACTAATAATAAGAAGAAGAAGAAAAAGAAGAAGAAGAAGAAGAAGTAGCAAAAGAAAAAGAAGCAAAAGAAGAAGAAGAAAAAATTACATCACACAGGGGCTTTACGGTGTAACACTTGAAACAGATCCATAGATTGATAGAGCCTGTTCCACACTTGCTCCAAAAGAGTGCAACGTCGCCACAACATAATACGAGTATGTGCAAATCTGCATTACAGCTTGTGCCAAAATTCAGAATCCAACGGACGGATCAGCGGTTTGAACATCACTCAGAAGAGGCAGTGAAGATTCTCTGGGATTTCATGGTTCAGTATGAAACCGCATATTGTAGTTGTGGACAAAAAGATCAGTGAATGCCAGCTTATCGATGTGGCTTGCCGTAACGACGTCAACTTTGCACGCAACAAGAATAAACTATGGAAAATTAGAGTGAAAATTGATAAGTTGTGGAGCAATAAAAAAAAAATGTTTCGTGCCACTCATCATAGGTGCGCTCGCTTGTGGGTGTTAAATAATAGCAACAATAATAAATTATAATTATATTAATACATACTAATAATCACGAAATAATCAGACGAAAAGGAAGATAAAGAAGAAGGGTCTCTACTATTATACAAGACGAACTTCGTCTGTGAGTTTGCTTGTGAGTATAGACAAGGCTGATTGTTTTGAGATTTTACACGAAGGTACTTGATGTGAATGGGAGTGTTCTTACGTAGATTTTGTATCACATGCGTTTGATGAGTATAAAATTTCGATAATCGAAAAAAAAATCAGATTAAAGATGGATGCACGAATTTGAGAAGTATTCTTATTATACAAAACGTAAAGCCTAACATATAACATCAACTATAGATTTGCTTTTTTTTTAAGACAAAAGCGATCGAACTGAATGCTTTTTTAAAGCACAAATGGACCATGATACTTAGCTTTTGTATATTAAACTTTAATTGAAATGGTTATGTAAAAATAATTTAAGAAAGAACAATTGGTTCTTTGATTAGACAGGGGGTTGTTTGATATGAATGTTTTACTTAGAATACAATTGAACAATGTTACTTGACTTTTGCATTTTAAACAAACTGAAGACATTATTTGTAGATCACTTTATAAATCAGCAATAGATTATTTTAGACTATAATGCATTGTGGACTACGTCATTGTGAAAAGTATAGTAAGCTTCATCCAGGTACAATGTGAGAGGGAGGTCCCTAACTAGAACAGAGTATCAATCGATTGGATTGTAAAATGGGCGATTTCGATAGCCAATATAGATATAAGAGGGTAGACTATTTGTTGATTTTCATTCAATCCCGGACAACGTCGGGTCTTCCTGCTAATGTTCTATAATCGCAAGACGCAAAGCATTAAAGAATAAAATCAGACTAGGTAGAATTTAATGGAAAGGAAATAAGGTTCTTAGTCAATTTTTCCATTAAAAGAAAAATGAATGAGTGATGTTAAGGAATGAATATATCTCTCCACATTAAAAGCCCTTTTCCTCCCTCGACCGCCAGTTTTCGCTTCTTGACTCATTGGCATAATCGAAGCGAGTCTCTTATTAAGTCACCATTACACCCGGTGCTCTATCAACAGAATTTAGGCCGCAGGGGCAGACAACTCATACGCCACCTTTCTTCTTCTCCTCATCCTCCAACTTCTATTAATAACATTTTATTTTTCTTTATTATTCACTGCCTTTCCCCGACTTTGACCATTAATTCATCTCTAGTATGGTAGACAATTTTACGAACGTCTGTTTCTCCTCAGACTATACCCACTTTCACCGTCCGCTAAAATCAACCTGATTTTCTCTGGACGCGATATATCAACACCGCTGCCACTCGTTTTACCCTCAAGAAAGGGGCTTGCTTATATTCTGAAGTAGACGGATGGCGAGTAAGAGAAGTTGTGGGGAGGGTATCCACAGACAGAGAGGCAAACGTTCGTGGCGCGCCGGGCGATATTATTCCCCCGCTCCAAACAGGTGCTTGCGAACGGTTTTGACGTTGAAAGTGATTTTGAAATGAAGGGGGCGTTTGAAGCACCGAGGTGTTTGAGAATGCATTGGAAATGTACAAGATAATTATTTTCTCTAAAATGAATAGCATTATTTCCACTTTCGGCGTATCTACCGTCCTATTAAATCGACATCGCTTCACCCCTTCATCCCCAAAATTGTTAAACTCTCACCCTTTTCGTCAAGAAATACATTTTCTTACATACGAGCTACTAATATATATATATATATATATATATATATATATATATATATATATATTTATTTATATATATATACATTCGTGAGCAAAAAAAAAATGAGCCAAACAAATTTTATATATTTTATTGCACTAAAAGCTATATTGAACAAACAAAAATTGAACAAGGAAACTTAAACGCGACTAATAACACACAAAAAAGCCATTTACATTAATATATGCTTAGGATGGAGTCGCATTCCCTTTTTATTTCTTTAAAAGATCACTCCTTTTAGACATGCTCTGAACTGAAGTGGAACACTGTGAAGAGGAGGTGTTATTCTATTTGCTTTGCACAGCTTCCCAAAGTTTATAAGTGTTCGAAAATGTTCTTCCATCCTGTGCACGACTTATTATAGACCAAATATTCTCGATTGTGTTTAAATCGCGGCTTTCATCTGGCCAAAATATCACATCAATTTAATTATCAGAAAACCATCTTTTGTGACTTTAGCAGTGTGTACAGGGACATTATCGTGTTGAAAAATAATGTTCTGAGATATTCTTAGCTTCTGCATACTTGGTAACACTCTTGTTTCTAATATTCGAATGTATTCCTCTGCATTTATGTATTCACACATCTAATAAGTTCCCAAACTCCTGCTGCAGTAAAAGTTCCCCATACCATTATCCCTTCATTTCCGGGTTTAATTGTCGCTTTTATGCAACTTGGTGAAAATCATTCTCCAGTTCTTCGATTGCCCCATTCGGGAGAATCGGGAGCATTAACAGCAAGACAGAATCTTGATTCATATTACCAAAAAACTTTCCTGAACAAGCCTGTGTCTTTCTTGACATAAAACGAGAAAAATCTTTTTCTATCATTGATGTTCTCCTAAGATAAAAATGGCTTCTTTGCACACCTTCAGAAGAAAATCCCATTTTTATCATTCGTCTAGTTATTTATATTAAGAAAGAGAATTTCAAGCCCCTGTTTGGAATTCTTTGCTATGGTCAACACAGTTTTATTTTAATCCTAGAAAACAGTAAATAAAAGCCTGTAGTGGTCCTTCAAAGTTACATGATCTAGGGCAATCAGATAAAGATTTCCCTTTTACGAAGCATACGACTTCGAACCTTTGACCAATTCTCTTCACTACAGAAAGACATGTTTTCATTTTTCTTTTCTCAAAATATAAAAAATGTGCTTGTAAGTCATTTGGGACTGCCTTAATCCTGCAATGCGCTTGTTTATATCCTCAACAAGATGCGGTCTTACTATATTTAGGATTAATTTTTCCACTTATTATTATATGCTATAATAATAATAATCTGCAAAATTGAAATTTTCAGTTTAAATTTTTTAAAAAATCATATATATATATATATATATATATATATATATATATATATGTGTGTGTGTGTTCGTGCGTGTTAATAAGTTAAATCACAGATTTGATTAGTAACTAAAATATTGCCTTATTGAATATTATAGTAAAATAATATTTACAAGAGAATCCCGACCAAAAAGTTAAAACTCAATATATAAAAATATAGAATAAAATATAAATGTAAGAATTAAAGTTAAACTACTTGGACAAAAATATATATACAAATATATATTAAAATTAAGAATTTATTGTTGGAAGCAAGGTATATATGAAGCACAGTTATATTTATTTTCTTAACCCAAATATTCTGAATATTACTCAATACTAAATATTAAACAATATATATACATATATATATATATATATATATATATATATAATTTAATACTATAATACTTTGCAAGCAAAATCCAATCCCGCATTTTGCTAATCCCTCCTCTCTGATGAGAAGGAAAGTATCTCTTCGAAACTCCGGGGATTAAAGACTATCCCCTTATTTTGTGTTTCATTTTAAATATTAAGTATTTTTTTACTCTTTTCCAAAGTGTTTTTAACATATTTTATTAACGACTTATGCAGTTAAGTGTTGCTAGACCGAAACGTGCTCATAACTTTGTAGCAGAACGTTACTGCTTATGTAAAGACAAAGTGAAAGTATATATATATATATATATATATATATTTGTATATATATTTTATTTTATTACCGTTTTATCAAATAAAACGGTAATAAAATAAAATAGAAAATATATATTTGCTCTTCAATAGTATTGAGCACCTTCTTCAAGTTTTCATAACTTACGAGTTCTGCCATATATATATATATATATGTATATATATGTATATATATATATTTATATATATTTATATATATTTATATATATATATATATATATATATATATACTGGTGAATTACAAATGATTTAATTTTCACATCTATTAAATACTGCAGCGTTTCCATAACCCGCAAGATAGTTGACACCTTTCTGGAAAGTCTTTGCTCAGGGGAATATAAATTTTACACTTCCTGAGAAATCCATTTCACACCTCGGCTGCCTGAAAGCTTATAGATGTATATTTTATAGATATGTTTCTTTTTCCACGTTGATGATGGTCTACAATAATAAGCTCCTTCTCAATTAAATTACAAATCTTGCTTTACATATGTTATTCTTATGCATGCATTTTAGTTCACGCTGTGATTACATTCGCGCGTGCACAGATGGTGTGCAAAATTATTAAAGAAGAATGTTACGTTTAGCAACATTGTAAAATTATAGCGTGCCAGAAAATTAGTTTATATATATATATATATATATATATATATATATATATATATATATATATATATATAAGAGCAAATAGTTTTTTTTGTTTTTTTTTACACAGTGCTCACCACATATCAAGGCCCGGAAGCCACTCAGCGATAAGGGTTATAGCAAGTACATTACATTAGTGTGGAGATTCAATGAAGTGTTTACTTAAGGGGGCGGTTCATTAGGAATTTTTGACGTTGGACTTGAAGAGATTCACGTTGTAGTCAGGTGAGAAGTAGGCAGATGGAACAGAGTTCCACAGGCGTTCAGTTATAAGAAAGAAGCTTTGTTCATGGAATCCACGTTTTGATTTAGGCACAGATAAAGAGGGAGAAATTTAGGCACAAATAGAGTGGGAGAAAATTTTCACAGTGGATTCAGCTAGACGGGTGTTTTTCGTGAAAGATTCGCGTGGGGGGACCAGAGATTGGAATTCAGACGAGCACTTGAATGGAAATAACGATAAAACAAGGATAGGCTCGCAATGTCTCTTCTGTGGGAGAGAGGTTGCAGGGTAGAGAAAAGGGCATCCCCCACTAAGCCACGAAGTCTATTTTGTACTCTGTCAAGGCAGGATAGGCTGTTTCAGCAGCTCCTGCCAAGATATTGCAGCAGTATTCCATCCTTGGACGTACTTGGCTTTTATTTAGTAAATAAAACATGTTAAAAACACTTTGAAAAAAAGTTAAAAACATATTTTATTTGAGGAGAAAACACTAAATAAGTGTGAAAGTCCTTGATCCGCTGAGTTTCGAAGAAATACTTTCCTTCTCATCAGAGGTTAGGAATTAACAAAATGCGGGATCGGATTTGGAATACAAAAGTATTTGATGAAACTGCAAGTAAGTCAAAGATCTTACTTGATAACAAAAAGTGAAGCAGAGAGAATAGGGTGGAGAAAAAAGTTGATTTCACGTGAATGTTAGTCTGGTGAAAGGTAAAGTATCCAATGACGGTAAAATCCAAAAATGTAAATCCAAGAAAGTTAATTAAATTTCCATTCGTACAAGTAAAATTCAAGGAAATCGCGTAGTTATTTGAGAAGTAAAACGGAGAATTAATAAAATAGTAATCAACGTTTTGTCCCTATTTAAGGGGAAATCATCAAGATTTCCTAAGAAAAAATGTAGAAGGAAACGATTGCAGACTACATGCAAGTGAAAAATGGGAAAAATCCGAAAGTCGTAATCTATACATGTATCTGTGGAAAGGTTAGATTATTCTATGCATATACACACACACATTAAAACGTTATTCATATACATATGTATATGCACATTTACTTTTCCTTTTGTTCTTCAGATTATATAAGGAGAGACGGTCAAGGACATATAGACTGCTTACTCAGGATCTGTATCTATATTTTGCTATCAGATTATTATATTTCTTATAATAGAGGCTAATTGTAGAAACTTTTTCTTTGCGTGATGGTGCTAGTATTTGAGATGAGTACTGATTCTAGAAGTCTTCGTTTAGCTCTATCTGCAACGATTTTGATAATTGTTGCACGATTAAAATTAAACGAATGATTATATTCAGTACTATGGCAGAAAAATGCATTAAAAGAGTTTCCATTCTTTACGACTCTTCTATGTTCATTAAGTCTTGATTCTAACTTACGTTGTGTTTCTCCTATGTATGATTTGTGGCAGTTATTAATAGGGATACAGTATATGCCGGCGTTATATATATATATATATATATATATATATATATATATATATATATATATATATATATATATACGCGGGGTTTTTTATATTCAAAAGTAATGGACTAATGAATTCAACGAGGTTGTTAGATAGTGCTCAATAAAAAGAGCTGATAATACTTGTTTATTGTTATATAAACATGCTCACATCCTGCTGCTATAAATAGCCACTTGTTTCAATCAAACGCAGATATAATCAGGCAGCGACTTGACTATTCAAAAGTTCAATGAATACTCTATTCATTGAAGTTTTGAATAGTCAAGTCGCTGCCTGATGATATATGTTGTTTGATTGAAACAAGTGGCTATTTATTGCAGCGGGATGTGAGCATGTTTATATAACAATAAACAAGTATATATATATATATATATATATATATATATATATATGTATATATATATACATATATATATATATATATATATATAGCGGGAGGGGGCCCGGATTTTCATGGTCGTAAAATACGCTTAAACATGGTATTTTAATTTGTCAGATTCTCTATATATTATCATCCAGTCGGGATTTTGAAAGTAAAAATATGTATTTGAGTGAAATAGCCGAAAACTGAAAACGAGTGTAACGGGACACACATACAGACTAATTGAAAATTAAAAATTAAAAATAAACTAAGATGAATTTTTGTTTTGAATGTATATCGCTTTTTTTCATTTGTTACAGATTTCTGACCCTTGAAAAAAATTTTAATCGGCTAAAGATCCATTAAAGAAAGGCCCATGAAAAAATTCAGGACCTTAGCGCCGCTGTGCGACTTCTAGTTTCGGAGAGATAGAGTTTGAAAATATGGAGAAAGACATCAGATAGACAGACGGACAGACATATATATATATATATATATATATATATATACACCGTTACATATATATATATATATATATATATATATATATATATATATATATATATATATATATATATATGGGGGGGTGAAATTGTGTGTGTGTGACTGTGTGACTGTGTAGACTTCGTAGCTTATTGAGGGATGCCCTTTTCTAACCTCTTTTCCGCAGAAGACACGTTGCGATCCTGTCTCTTATTTACCGTAATTTTCATGGCAAGTTCTCATGTGAACTTCAATGTATGCCTCCCCTCGCCAAACTTTTACAAAATACACTTGTCTAGCCAAAACATCTATCAACAATTTCTCACACTCTGTATCTGTGCCTAGACACAAATGTATATTCCATGAATAAAGTGTCTTACTTAGAACTGCACGGCAATGTAATTCTCTTTCCGTTTGCTTGCTTTCCAGCTGACTACAATCTGATTGTCTTCGAGTCCAACGTAAACAATTCTTGATGAATTTTCCCCCTAAATAATCCAATTTACAAAATTACCACTACTTATGTTTACTACGCTATAATAACATTAACTAATGTATTGCCATTAACCCTATTCCTCGAGTGACCTCCGGACCTTAATAAGTGGTGACTCCTTTGTAAAAAAAAAAACTACCTTGTTAAATTTCAGGCTACAGACTCGAGATTTTAGATAACGGTTATTGAGATTTGGAGGAAAAAATTCTATCAAATTTAGGCCAGAAATGCAGTTTTCAATGCGCTAAAGTTAACCGATTTGACCTTTGAAAACACTACCAAACTCATCTGCCAATTAGGGGTCTAAACACTTTAACTTTTAAATATAGGTAACTTGGACAGTGATCTAACGTTCTAATTCTATTCGAGCCCCAAACAATGAATGTTAAATGCGTCAAAATTCGAGTCAAAGTTGTAAAAAAACTGACCTCTGCGGAGAATTTATTGTCAAAACATTTGAAATTTTACAAAAAGTGTATTCAGATATAAGGCCAGGTTTATAATCGGCTTTTGAACGAAAATTTGGCTGTCAAAGTTAAAAAGATTTTTACTTTGCAGTTTCAAGCAAACTATTCAGCCAAATTTGAGTCTCAACATTTATAATTTTACATAAAGCGTATTCAGTTATGCAGCAAACTTCTTAATAAGTATTTAGTGAAAATGTCTTTCTGCGTGAGTCTGTGTGTGCAAGATATGACATAAGAGGTATTGAGATTTTGGGGAAAAATTAATCGGTTTTCGGAGAGAATATTGGCTGTGACGTGGTTAAATTTTAACGATTTGACTTTTGAAAACTCTACCAAACTCCTCCGCTAATATGGGGTATAAACCCTTGACATATTAAATGTAGGTTACTTGGACATGGATCAAACTTTTTAATTTAATTTGTTACCAAAACTATTAATCTGAAGTGGTTAAAATTAGGGTAAAAGTTAGACAAAAATTTAACCTCTGCGGTCTCTAACAAATTAATCTGTCTATTTCTGCTGTAAATATTTGAAATTTTATATAATGGGTATTAAGGCATTGGGCAAGTTTTTGCATCGGTTTGGGTCGAAAATTTGAGCTCTCAAGGCGTCAAAGTTAAAAGGTTTACCATTCGCGGTGTCTAGCAAACTACTAACCAAATTTTGGGTGTCAATGTTTGAAATTTATACAGAAAGAGTGCTCAATCACGAGGCAAGCCTTTTAATTAGTTGGAGGCCGACAGTTTTGCTGCTAAAATATAAAAGGTTGACCTTTGCAGAATCTACCAAATTCCTCTGCCACTTTTGGGTCTACGCATTTGAAATTTTTGATGTAGGTAACTTGGACATGGGTGAATTTTTATAATGTAGATTGCTCAGTAATTATATTGAGCTTCATGATATTAAAATATTGATATGAATAAAAGCTGAAATATAATTGAAAAACATAGTTATATATATATATATATATATATATATATATATATATATGTATAATAGCATTTCAGTCCGGCAATGGCCGGGTGTGTTTAGAGGCGTGTGTTGAGCAAAAAAAATATGGTAGTAGGAAGGCAGGCTCGAACCCGTACCGCGAAGGAGGAAAAGAACGGGAAAAAACCTGACGTCTTTGCTGTTACGACCTCTGCTAAACCGGATGTGACGTAGGTTTTTATTAAGGCTAGGTAATCAAAAGGAGAGGATGACTTTCTAAAATATCGGTGAAAAAAGCGACCCCTCACTGTAGATAAGTGCTCAGTTGAGGGTGAAAAAATTAATACTTTTAGCCAATTTTTCGATGTTTGTCGTCTTCAAAACGGTACTGATCTTGTGAAAATTCGACGCCTCTGTCGAAAGTTTTAGGCAGACATGCAAACATACATACATACATTTATATATTAGTAGCTCAAATTTTCGACCCAAACCGATTAAAAAGCTTGCGATCTTTGAATACCCTTTCAAATGTTTAGACCAGAAATTGTCTGAGTAATTTAGTAGAGACCTCAGTGGTCAATTTTTTAAAATTTGATCTCTATTATGACGCATTAACATTTATTGTTTTGGAATCAAATCAATTAATTTAGTTAAATCCATGTCAAAGGAACCTATATCTAAAATTTCAATTGTTTATAACCAAAATTGGCGGAGAGGTTTGGTAGAGTTCTCAAAGGTAAAATCGTTGAACTTTGACCTCTTAACAGCTAAATTTTTGTCTTAAAACGAATTGCAAAGATTTTTTAAAACATCAGTACCCTGTATATCAAAGTTATCGTCTGTAGACTTAAAATTGACAGAGTTATAGCGTAGGAAAACGTACAGAGACATACACACAGATACACCCACAGACAGATAGACAGGCAGACACTTTTACCTTTATAGATATATAGATTTCACATTCACACGATTCCTAGTTAATTTAATATATTTAACTTTATCAGATTTTTCCTAGTTATATAGATTACTCAGTGAAGAATGTTTTAGTAATAATTCCCTATCCAAGGAAACACGTGTCAGTTGTACTATAATACAATTTAGACAACTGTGTGAAAATAGTAGAAAAATCATTTTTTTTTATTATTCCATCATTGACCTTTGGGGTGATAACTATGAGTTGTGAAACAACGAAACAGGTCTGTATGTCGATGACTAAAATATATTTTATAAAGCTCCCCTCTTCGGTAGAGCACTCTCGTAAATTATCTTACTCGCTACTTAATTTAGCTGAAATAATGCGAAGCTCGCGATTTGTTTACAAACAAACGTTTGAGCCCTCTACGAGTAGCGGACGGATGTTTATTTAAATAGACGTTCGGACAATTTAATTTCGGCCACCGATTCCGTAGTCAGGGGGTAGGACTGCCGACTGTCATCACGACGGTTCTAGGTTCGATCCTCGGCTTGGGAGAGGTGTTAGTCTAGCGGCACTGATGAGTTGTGAAACAACGAAACAGGTCTGTATGTCGATGACTAAAATATATTTTATATTATATATATATATATATATACTCTATTTTTCCAACAGTTATCTATGGGCATGCATGTTTACGGGGTCATACCCCCCCTTTAGCGTAGCTTTACTGCTTTTAGGAATAGAACTCCGACCTTATGTATTACAGTCCCGCATCTAATCCATTACGCTATAAAGCCATATTCTTACCGCTTACATATTTACGTAGATTCATTGTTGATTTTTTAATAATATAATAAGGTTAACTTTGCGTTTCACCTAAAATATCTTGTTTCTTAATAAATTGCCCATATTTTGTTTGGAAGTATTATCATTTAAAAAAAAAATCAATAACAAAACTACGTAAATTTGTTTTTTTGTTCACAATTAGATTAATATATACAAAACGTTTCTTACTTTAATCTTTCATTTATTTCTACATATAGTATAATTCCTACAAACATACAATTAAGTTGGTTGGTTGTTTTTGTTTTACGGCATATCAACCCTTTTCTGGTTATTTAATGTCGAATCCAAAGATTTTGAAGAAATTTTTTTTTTTATAGAATATATTTGTTTTTTTCAAGTCGGTTTCTATTTAACCCATAGTTGGGACCCTAACAGGTACTACCACTCCGGGCCAGAGTGGACCTGGGAGCAATGGTAATTAAAGGGTGGCTCCACACTCCTCAAAGCCTACAAGCTGGGGCCTCACCACTGGATATAGTTTAAGGTCATATTCAGGACCCCCGTTGAGGGACTTTTATCCTCTACATGGGGGCAGTCGGCGTATTCTAATGCCCCACTGACAGGGACATACAATTAAGAGATCAACTCATTTGCATATTAGATTAGGAAAAAATATCGTTTTTACTAAGTAGCTGTATCTTAGGAAATGTTTAAAGCGACAGAATTGTTTTAAGTGATCTTAAAATAGATCACTTAAATGTTATTTAATAAACTTTAGACAACAATCATATCGATAATATATTTAATTTATTTAGATTTTTTTTAACATCGATCATTTAAAAAAAATATTAGAGTTATTTTCCTTCTAGAAACTTCAAAACATAAAAAAACAAACTCTTACCGTTGATCCCCCTATTAATTTCACAACTTACACTCTTTATCTCACGCTAATCTTATCGATTACAAATTTTCTAATTAAAAAAGGTAATCTTTTACGACGTGACCCAGCGCTGTTTAACCCCTAAAGCAAATGAAGATCTACTTTTGGGGGCTAAATAGTGCTCAATATCCACATCCGTCTCTTTGTACCCCTTCTGCCGAAATATATGGTGGAGGAAGTATCACGTACTTCTTCTTTTTTGAGGCGATAACATTTACATGTTTTTATCCGTTCTTTTATTTCGGAAATTGTTGTGCCCGTGATGAAAATGATTAGTATAGCAGGTGTGTTCCAAACGAAGCTTCATGTCAAATAAGGCAACGGCGGGTATCCATGCTAGTATATATATATATATATATATATATATATATATATATATATATGGCCATCATCTGTGTGCTATCTGCTCGTGTATCTATGTATCTCGCCTCTGTCTTTGTTTCCTTCTCTCTCTTTCTCTCTCTCTCCCTCCTTCCCCCTCTCTCTTTCTACACTCACGCACACACACAACTACACAAAAACACACACAGCTACGTATGTAGACCGCATACCCTGCTTATATTTTATGCCCGTGGGTATACCTGGTGCTATTGCTGTTTCTATACGCCAACGCCATTTTTTGTCATATCAGATTCGAACGGAATACAAACTAAGCATATCTTTGTCTTCTGTCAGAGAGAATTAAATTCTAAGCCTCAGTTTCTCCATTTGGAATGCTCAGTCTATTTTATCTGGTTCTCAACCGTCCATATATTTGGCGTCCACATGTTAGAACGCTGCAATCTTCCTACTCCACTGTCATTTTTATGCCCCTCCATCGTCTTTTCTATCTATCTATCTATCTATCTATCTATCTATGTATCTATATCTATATATCTATATATATATATATATATATATATATATATATATATATATATATATATATATACATATTCATAACCTATCATACTTTCATAAATCAGAGTGCATTTTCTGTAGGCTGTTTTTGAACTCAGTCAATGACGAGTACTTTTTCTAGTACATATATATATGTATATATATATGGAATTATATATATAATATATAATATATATATTTGTTTATATATATATATATATATATATATATATAATTCCAGATGATTTCAATATTTTACTGATACCGTTAAAATTACAGATTCCATACTAAATTCCCAATTTCGAGACAATTATCAATTTCTGATAAATCTCGTAATCTGTTACCATAGAGTTGAAAATAATTACTGATTACCATAAAAAACACAAGTTAATATGAAGATATTTTTTCACACACAAATAATAGACTTGGCACCGTATTCGATAGATTTTAGTTTTAATCTTACTTTAAAATCAAAGAATGTTTACTATTTTATCATTACTACAAGCAGCAGAAGGTTTTGCTTTAGGGAATTGAAATTAAAATACAATAAAAAGAATCGTTTATGGTATCGGAATGTAAGGTAGGGTTTTCAGATTTCGATACTGATAGCAATACCCCTAAAACGTGCGATTTACGGATTAATCGTTCCAACAATATGATCCAATCGGTAGAACTGTCGACCATCAGTGCGATGTCTGTATGTTCTAATCCTCGGTTAGGGAAGCTGATAGTATAACCGAACTGATGAGTTGTCAAATATAACGAAAAATTAATCTATGTAAATTACTATACTTAACTCGTTGAAAAATTCAAGGCTAGCACTTCGTTTATAAATAAGCAGTTTGAGCACTATAAAAGTGGTGGACGAATGTTCGTTATAACTAGATATTTGGCGAGGTTATTTGCAGACACTGCTCCCGTGGTCGATCGATAGAACTCCTGACTATCAACGCGATGGTTCTGGGTTCAATCCTCGGTTTATTAAGCGGCACTGATGAGTTGTGATACAACAAAACAGTCTGTATGTCGATGACTATATATATATATATATATATATATATATATATATATATATATATATATATATATATATATAGACGTTAAAAAAAGATTTAGATGTAATTGTTTAGATTGCAACAGAATTTTTCGCGGTTAACGGTTTGCTGATGAAGACAGAGATGGTGTCTGTTTCCTGGTTAGAATCTATCAATAGATGTTAATCATGATACCCTGCACTGAAGAATCTCGAAAGTATGAAACACTAGTGTCTGTAGATGTTAAATAATTATGGTAGTAAATAATTATATATATATATATATATATATATATATATATATATATATATATATATATATATATTGGCAGAGATTCATTATACAAGAAGGTCTGATTGAACATAACAGGGTTATTCTTTTTTTGGATTTTCTTTGATATCTTTTGAATTCGCCAAGCTTTTGTTTTATTTAAGCTGACATGTTGTATATTATGGCGGCCACCAGTTGATGTTTAGCCATATTCTTCTCAAGTGCTTTCTGTCTGTGCTTCCGATGGTTCTCATGAGCGATTGTTGTTATTGTTTTCTTTATCTATGAGTCTTGGGATATCTATAGTTCTTCTTTATTTGTTATAAAGGTTTTCGCAAGACGTTTATATATATATATATATATATATATATATATATGTATATATATATATTGCTTTATTTTTTACTTTTCACCAAAATAACTTTTTTTAGTTTTTATCAATAAGACAATATTCTTATCAATAAGACTATATTTTCTTAAGCTAACAAACTAACATTCACTTGACGTAGTAATTGAATATGTGATATGTTATTGTGTATTGTTTTGGTTATGAAAAAATAAGTAAAATATTACGCAACATATAAACTAATAATAAAATCGATATAAAATTAATATCTCAGTAATCTCACTGTTAAGCACATGATTATCATTATTGATCAACTATTCCGTTTTAGCATCGGGTGACACAAAATATTTTTCGCACTTGAACTTCAAATTTTTTATCATTTGTATAATTTGGACTACGGCTCTATCTCTAATGTTATTTTCTAAAAGTTTCGATCGATTAAATCTCAGATCTTGGTAAGAACTTGGTAAGCTATTTATTTAATATACAGTGTTAAATGATTTTATATACGTATAACATGGGTTCTTCAGTGGTAAACGTTTTAAGTCACAAATGATGTGCAGTTCTATTCTTTATATTGCCCGCCTTGATTTTTGAACCTTCAATATTCGAAAGATTGTCATTTAACCACATATTGAACTTTAAATACTTACATAAAAACAATGTGAATCTAATATCCGCGCGCCGCTTTTATATGTTCAAAGTATAGAACTGTCGACAATTAATTAACACGATTTTGCAAATTGTTTTTTGGCTTCAGAAACGTTAAACAAAACAGCTGTGAAACAGCGATCCAAGTTGTTTGGGAGAGAACACACACACACACACACACACACACACACATATATATATATATATATATATATATATATATATATATATATATCCCTAAAAATCTGTCTTCGATGGGGGACGGCTTGCTCAAATGATCTGAAAAAACAGCAAAAGGAGACTTGATTCCAAATATTTCTCATACGTTATATCTCTCTTTTAGAAATAGGTTAGGATTGTGAACATCTCTAATATCAAATTATCATTATACACTGTGAAATGTTCTATATGTATAAACCCAAAGAGGAGAGATATTCCTAATCGTATCATATATATATATATATATATATATATATATATATATATATATATATATATATATATATATATACATATATATATATATTTAGTCGGGTACAAATTTCATTATGGCAATGTAAAGACAACCTTGTTCGAAAAAAAATTCTGTATTGTGAAATTAAAAAATAAAGATGAACGCTTCAGCTGACGAGTTTCGAAGCTCGCTCAACAGAGTTTAAAATGGTTTCTAGAATTTGGAGATTGGAAAGAGAGGGCGACTTGCTAAGGATGGAAAAAAAAGTCCACACTAAAATTCGAAGCGCAAATACGATTATTTATAAGGTGCTCTCCTATAGATGAGCCATGGGTATTGCTGAAAACGTCCGAAGGTAGGTAGTTTCCATTTCGAATTTTGGATGGAACATGTTGTTTTACCCTATTATCTAATCTTTGAGACGTTCGCCCGACGTAGCGCACACCGCAGCTATACTTAAATAAATAAATAATAGAATTGTTATGGTGGTGGTGGGGGGAGGGCGTCTTTACAAATCGAAGACAAAATGGGTTTACAAGAAAAAACAACACGGGTATTTGATGCAAAGTAACATTGTTGTACGACAGAAGAAATTTGCTTGGCAAATTTTTCACTAATATTACCTAGCCAAGGTAGGCGTAGGTAGATAGGGCATTTGTCGACAGACGCCTGTTTAATTTTATTGAAATTAGACATTTTTAATAGTAGATTCCACGATTTACAATAGAAAACCATTATTGCAAAGAGTATTGGTAATAAATTTGACTTCATCATTTAATTTGTTATCTGAACATATCATACAAGCACTATGGATAAGCGTGTTGATAAGATTATATTTTTGTTTGCTGCGGCAAAAAGAGTCCCAACGTGTGTAAAGACCAGTGAATGTAGGTTTACGGTAGATGGAAGTCAAGAAAACGGAAGGTGTTTTACAAACCAATACATATAGAAAAGGAAGGGAAGACTTACTTTCCTTCTCAATAGTAAATTTTAGAACTGGGTGAATATTATTAAGGGATGCAAAAAAGGTGTCCGCTTTCGTTTCATTGTTGGTCTTTACATCGCCATAATTAAATATTGGACCCCGCTAAATATATATATATATATATATATATATATATATATATATATATTTCACAATTTAAAATAATGTTTTCGAACAAGGTTAAATTTGGTCTTTACATAGCTATAATGTATATATATATATATATATATATATATATATATATATATGTATATATATGTATAAATATGTATATATATATATATAAAGAGAGAGAGAGAGAGAGAGAGAGAGAGAGAAATAGAGAGAAGGCGCTCCTGGCAGGCAAACATGCATATATAAATAAAGAAATAAATAGTGAATGCTGGAGGGAAAGAGGGGTTGGGGTGTAACGATGTAAAATGGGGCGTGCCTGGCAAGACAAAACATAATAAAAACGCTTAAAATGTATACTCATTAAATGCGTAGACATCTTTTTTTCATTGAGAACAATAGGGATCCTCTGATGTTAACATTTCTTTGCGTGGATGCACCGCCCTAAACAGCTTGGTTTCGAAGTGTCTCTCTTTAAGCGAGAAATTCTCCGGCAGGCAAATTGGATGCCAGCGGTTCTGGTAGGATGCGAAAAATGGTAGACTTGGCGTGTTGATAGATTGGCACTTTGACAAACCACGTGGGGAGGCTGAGAAACTTACAAGAGTTTTTGAGGAAAGGGAAAAGAAAGATAGAACACGTTGTGTGAAATAATATTTTCCTACAATTATATACATATATGTATGTATATGTATGTATGTATGTATGTATATGTATGTATGTATTTATACATATATGTATATATGTATGAATATATATGTATGTATTTATGTGTATATATATATGTATGTATATATGTATGTATATATATGTATGCATACATGTATATATGTATCTATATATGCATGTATATATGTATGTATATATGTCAGGTCATGTCATATGCTACTGGTACCATGTAACCCAGTACTACCTGCCTCATGGTCGGGTCACCGGCGACTAAACTGGTTCCCCCACCAGACTTGTTTGGTAAGGAGGGCGGCTAGTCTCCCTGAAGGATTAAAAACAAGACCTTCCAAAGGGTGAATGAACTCTTTTTCTGGGTCAACGGCCAACTAGCACCATGTATATTTGTGTGTGTGTGTGTGTGTGTGTGTGTGTGTGTGTATGTGTATTGGGGTAGAGAGAGATCCCGTATGCCGTGGTGAAGGCAACCTTTCTAGGAGAAGCAAATCTCTGACTTTAAAAAAACAATAAAGCGGAAGACCAGCACCCGCATTAAGCTGGTCTGCAGTTTAATTTGTTGCTGGATATCTTGCTCTTGCTTGTTGCTGGATCTCAACATTTTGAACCAAGAGAGAGACTTGGCTGTCGTACAAAGCTAAGACTCTGTAACATCATATTTGTATAGATACTCCCTCAGAAATTTGGGCTCATGGATTTTAAATGTCTGAGGGAGTGGCACTCGTCTGACAAGACGTTGCAATCATCATATATGTATATATGTGTCAGAATATATATGTATATATATATGTATATATATACGTATATGTATGTATGTATGTATGTATATATATGTGTGTGTGAGTGTGTGTGTGTGTGTGTGCAAAGCTATATGTTCTAAGTTGTAAATATATCGGACTGCAGCTTTGAAGAACACTCTCAAAACGAGTGTAAATTTCGTTAATTTTTTATCTATATCCATAGCAGTTGTTGGGAACCCACTGATATACGAATAACTATAATAATAGATTTTGAGAACTTGATAAAAAAATATCAGTCAAATTGCAAAAGTGTTCTAAGATTTTTTTTTTACACAGGAATCATTACATTATCAAGGCCAAGAGGCCACTCAAGGATAAGGGGTAAAGAGTTTACAGTAGAAATTGGACAATATAGCAATCATTAGTAATGAAAATTCGGTAAATTTGATAACTTATATGGAACGGATCATCAAGAACTTATTTACGTTAGACTTGAACACAATCATATTGTAGTCAGCCGGAAAGCAGGACAACGGAAGACAATTCCACAGGCGTGCAGTTCTAAGAAAGAAGCTTTGTTCATGGAATCTACGTTTAGGGTTGGGCACAGATAAAGATTGGGGGGATTATTGATAGTGTTTTCAGCTAGACGAGTGTTTCTTGTGAAAGTTTGGCGAGGGGGGATCATAGACTTAAGCTCAGTCGAACACTTTCCATGAAAGTAACGATACATCAGAGACAAACTCGCAACATCTCTTCTGTGAGATAGAGGTTGCAAGGAAGAGAAAAGAGAGGCTGCGAAGTCTATTTTGCACTCTATCAAGGCAGGCAAAGTCTTTTCTAGCAGCTCCTATCCAGATGTGGCAACAGTATTCCATCCTTGGACGTACCTGGCTCTTATATAGATAGACAATTGCATCAGCAGTGAGATATCTACAGGATCGATAGAAAGATCCCGCCATTTTTCAGCGGCCTTGGCAACAGCTTTGATGTACGTGTTCCATTTAAGATCAGGAGTAATGATCAACCCCAGAAGCTTGTCAAGACTTGAGGCCTCCTGAAGACGAGAGCTATTAATGTCAATTGATGCCAGATGTGGATCAGAATGTTGATGATGTAAACAGAGAAGCTTGGTTTTAGATGCATTAAAAGTAACCAGCCACTCCTTTCCCCATTGTACTACGTGCTCAAGATCAGAGGAGAGAGAATTGGAGAGAACTTGGTCGTTTACTGTCTTAGATGTGCTACCATAAATGGTAGTCTCGTCAGCATAAATGTCTAGAAATGATGTAAGGGTGTGATTTGGAAGATTATTAATGTAGATCAGGAAAAGATTTGGGCCCAGGATGGACCCCTGAGGGGCACCAGCATTAATACTGTGAGCTTCTGATTTTTGCCCCTCAACTACTACTCTTATGAACCTATCAGAAAGAAATGATTTAATAATTGAGAAGACATTTCCAGCTTGTATAGCAAATAGAAAATACCACATTTCGACCTAAATAATGAAATGGATGTCTCAAGTCTGTAAGTTTTCTTTGTTGGAAGCAACCATTTACTAAGTGGCCTGACGAGGATTTCTTGTTTTAATCGCCGAAACGTCCGAAAAATTACCATGGTCCCTCTCTACTATATAACTTTGTATTTATACATACACACACACACACACACACATATATATATATATATTTATTTATATATATATATATATAACTACTTAATTTACTCACATAAAATTAATATACGAAAGTATAGATTTATGCGTAAACTTTAAGTATTTACTTCAAAAGTGCTCAATACGTAGGTAGAACTAGTTAGTAATTTATAAAATATATATGCGCGAATTCGCGCATAAGCCCGAAGAGCCCTAGAGTGGATGAAACGCGGAATATTCAGTGTAGCTTAATCGTCATATATATATATATATATATATATATATATATATATATATATATATATATATATATATATAGTGTTATAATGGAATAATTCCAGAGGAAATCCGGGTATGAGAGCTCAATGTGGTAAACAGAGCAATAAGATAAAAATTATAACACGGAAATTACATAATTGTCGATGCATCGACAATTATGTAATTTCCGTGTTATAATTTTTATATTATATATATATATATATATATATATAATACATATATAAATATATATATACATATATATATACATATATATGTGTGTGTGTGTGTGTGTGTGTGTGTGTGTGTTTATGGTATATTTATTATATAACCATTATTGGTTACATATGTGCATGCATGTTTCAGTGGAATCTCAATTTCGAGAAACCTCACATCATCAAACCGAACAATAAACCGATCCTGAAACTGAATAAATGTACATCCTTTTGTATAAATAGTTAGATGGATGTGATTTAAAACCTGAAAGATAGGAGCTGTATAATTTGTGAATATTAGTAGTTGAGACTGGGAGGGGGGCTTACGGCAAAACAAACAAGAATAGGGAGTGAGGGAAGAGAGACAGAAGGGAAATACGAGCAGGATTGATCAAGTCATCAGAGCGATGAGTTTACAGCTATGTATTGGTTATATGACTAAGTGTTTAATATGATCTGAACTGGTTCCAATGTTGTCGCTTTTTATATTCTAATCAGGGAATTTTCTTATTTCAAACTTTCTTTCTCGCCCTTTGTTTACATTAGCGTATTCTTTACCTTTTTATTTTACTGATAAACGTAATACATTTGTCTATTCTATTTTCCGTTTGTATTTATTAATTATTTATTTTGTTTATTAATGTTAAAACAAATAAATAATAAAAACCTGTAATATATATCTAGTTTTTATATGCTTCATGCCACGATAGGAATTGCATTTTTGTATTTTAACGTGTACATAGATAGTAATTATATATATATATATATATATATATATATATATATATATATATATATATATATATATATATATAAGGTTTTGATTGTTTAATTATTATGTTAAAAATTAATCATGACAGCCTCTTTAAGAAATTCGTTTCTTATCGTTGGGAACTTCAGTTGAATTAAAGTCGGCCAATTTAGCTTTTATGCATAGATCATCGTATAACGATTAGATCACTGTCTGACTGACGTAAATGAACATTTAAAAATTAAAATGTTTTAATTCAACATTATTTTACGCGGTTAATGGTAGCCGAATGGATTAGGTCTCCGCTAATCTAGCCAGAGATGTCTCGTGTTGCGGGGTTCAAATCGTTGGGCTGGTATTAATCGTGACATCCTGCACTGAAGATTCCCGAAAGGATGAAACACGAGTGTCTGTAGGTATTTAAATATTATAGTAAAAAATAATTATATATATAACTAGCGGGGGTACCCGGCGTTGCCCGAGTGTTTGTTTCCGGGACGGGGGGCGAGTTTTAAAAAATGTTATGGTAGGTAAGTAGGAAGGATCAAACCTGGGGTCATGAGTAAAAGTAGGAAAATAAAGTGTGAAAAAAACAAACAAAAAAACATCTGCAACGTTAATAGTTCGGCCATCAAGAAAAGTCCATTCCAGTCGTTTAGGGGGGGGAACGACTACGGTAGGTCGGCGCGAACGTGAAAATATAATGTGAATTGTCCAGCACGCTAACCACTACGCCGCAGAGCACTGCAGCTTAGTTTAGTGATTTTAAATAACTTCATATGAAAGATCTACGAAGCCAAACCGGTGTTCTCTTCTCAACTGTTCCTTGTGAACGATCCCCAAATCGTGTTAAGTGGTGGCAGGGGGAGGAGGAATTTATTAGAGAGAAAATATTTTACCACTTCCATTGATCTTAACCGATTTTGGCCGTGACTTCTCAGCAGAAAAAGTATAGAAATCTAAGATTATCGAGAAATTTGAGAAATAATAAGCCTATAACACACCTCAGATATTGTTCTGCCGTTTGTGCATATTATATTTGCATGAAATATCTTGATTTTTAATCCTATTAATGTCAAAATCAGACGGAAAAAAATGAGTTCATTTTATTTATATAGAAGATAGAAAAGAGAAGATAGAGAAGAAGATAATGTATATGTATATATATATATATATGTATAATGTATATGTATATATATATATATATATATATATATCTTCTGTGGAAAGAAACAATTTATTAAGTCGCCTGACGAGGACTACTGGGTTTTATAACCTCTAATATTTCAAAGTTATAAATCTTAAATACCTTTTACCTTTTATTAATATTTATCTTCTTATGAAAGAACGTATATCTGATAATTCTGAGGTTAACACTTTTTCATCATTATAATTCTGTTTTAATATTTTTTAGAAACCGTCAAATAACGCAAATTTTTAATTTCTTTTTAAGATCGAGTGTTTCTAATTTTTAATTAGTTTAACTCCTATATTTATCATTTTATCATTTTTATGATTCTAATTTTGAGGTAATATTTATAGTTATGTTAGGATTATGTTTACAGGAATGCCCATTTTTTAATGTACTAGCGTTGCCCGGCCACGAGTTGCTTTGACTCAAATTTGTTTAAAGAGATCGTAAAAACAAAAAAGACAAAATGTATATTTCCTATGTTTATGTTCTCAATATTGGAGTGCAGATGTATAGATTTTGGATTTGCCAGCATAATACGAGTCTTTCTGGGGTTGTTTCATGTGTGTATACGGTGCATTAGATAAATAATATGCTGGTTCAAGACCTTTTCTGCTCCTCCGCTTCCAACACTTATTAGATAATCCAGTTGCATATGTTCCGAGTAATAAGGAAAATTATTTAAAATTACACTTGATTAAACAATAGAATTACAACACCTCTCTATGATGTACATAATCGTTACGGAGTGAGAATGACACATTCCAAAAATTGAGTAAATTGATCAAGCTATTCTTTTTATTACTATAAAAATAAACCCCTGGGAATAAAAAGGCGGTCGTTTTAATGGTACTACTCTCGTCTTTGTAAATTATAAACATTTTAGGAAAAAAAAAAGAATGAAGTTGTTTTAATTTTGAAACGCATTCCTACTATATTATTTATTGCTACGCATTTTACATTATATTTTTTATTTTAATAAGTTACAGTTAATATCTGAGGTCCAGAATATAACGGACGTATATAAATCATTGCCCTTCCTTTTTACATAAAATCATAGTTTATTTTCAATTTCCCTGCTACATCTAAAGCGTTAAAATTTTGTTATAAAATCGTGTATTAATACGTATTAGGTTGGCACAAAAAATGTCGATTTTTGACTTGAAGTTGAAGGTAAAAAGCACGAATTTTTTTTTTAATTTTTGCACAAACCTGATGATATGGAGAATTTACGCACTGAATATAAACACCATTTTAAAGTAAACGAAGAAAAATTTATTTATTTAACTGCCCTACACGCAATAAGATATTCTCTCTCTCTTTCTCTCTCTCTCTCTCTCTCGGCCGTCATTTTACCTTTCATTTTTAAAAAAATCTATTATTATTGGGCCACGAGGAGCTTTCACACCAATCATCAAAAGTATATCCTTGAATACAACCTGTAGTGTTTCCTAGAAGTTGAGTGACAGTACTCTCCACCTCTTTCGATAACATTTGCAAATGAATTTGTGTTATGCAACAGTCGCTTTCCTTTGATTTCTGGCTGGCAGCGGCCGATTGTTGTTGTTGTTGTTATTATTATTATTATTATTGTTATGATTAGTATTATTATTATTATTATTATTATTATTATTATTTAAATATAATTTTTGGTTGCTTGTGATCTTCAAATTTGTGAATCTTTGTTTATTTGAACTGACATTTGCATTGACGTGCCAATCTTAAGTTTGAAATAGATATTTAGTTGCTCTGTCGAGCTAAAATTTAAAATAGTAGTTTCTTGCGTTCTTTTAATCCGAATTTTACAAATAGCTTTTTATTATCTCTCTCACTGTCTCTCTCTCTCTCTCTCTCCCCCCCTACACACACGCATATACAGACACACACAAACATACACACAAACAGAGATTTGTACATAGTAAATATGTCTAGAGTTAATAACTGAGTTGATGAATAGAGAAAATGTTAAACATTGGATATCATATGACTGGCGACCGTTATTGTCTCTCTATCGTGTTGCATTAATATAGATAAATTGATCAAACATGCACATTAGCTTTAAGGAGCAACGGAAGTAGTATAAAGAAAAAAACCCAAACATGATAGGCAACTTAAAGACACGCAAAAAATACGTTAATCCCGCCTAGCAAACTTATATAAATGTGCCGACACAGAAGAAAACTTAAAATAGTTAACGCTAACGCACCAAATATATGTGCTTGGAACATTTTTTCAAGATTTGCAAATGTCCGTCACGATTTATGTTTAGACTAGCATGGATGCCCGTCGTTGCCCGGGTGTTTGGAGGTGTGTGTTGAACAAAAAATAAAAAATAAAAGATAAATAATAATAAATAAATAAAATAAAATAAAAATGGTAATATGCAGGCAGGCTCGAACCCGTGACGCGACGGCGAAAAAGAAATAGAGGGTGCGTGTAAGAGTGTTTATTGAGCAAAAAAAAAAAAAAAAAAAAGGAAAATTGCGGGCGCAAATAAAAAAAAAGGAGGAGTAGTAAGCAGGCGCGAACCCATAACGCGCCAGAGGAAAAAAAGATGACAACCCCCCCCCCAAAAAAAAAGATGCCCCCCCCAAAAAAAAACGGCCTTAACGATGTGCTTACCGTGTTTGTAACGCCAGTTCACTCTTGTACATACTCATATTAATAACGCTTATTCTAGTAGCTTCTTTTCAAGAACTGCAATGTTGTGGAACGCATCCTGCTCACAGCTTTCCTCCTACCTTGTGCCTTCATATTTTCAAGATTAAGGTGCGTAGGCCTCCGTTGTCTTTGCCATATTCATTTTTCCGGTTTTGTCAACTCGTTACATGTAGAAACATACTGCATTTTTCCATCGATTTCCATTACAAATAGATTTTGTTCTACGAAAACCATATTTAATGCTGTTGCATGCGTTCTTTTTTTTTCTTTTCAATTCCGTCCAGTAAATACGCTTATATTTTTGTCAAGTGTAAGGATTTCTTTTCAGAAAAATTGAGATTTATTATTTAATAAATGACGTCAAATATCACAATAAAACATATCTTCTGAAGCCCTATACAAAGAAAACCGTATGTCATGGTACTGGTTTACCTAGTTCATAAAATTAACCAAGTCTGTTAAGTATGCCATGTGTATATTCCTACTAAATGAATATCTAGTTTTGGTTAATAAGATTTTTTTGTAGATCGTTACTGTATGTTAAGAATATCAAGAAATACAACACAATTACGGTGAAATATCGGTTCTTGACAGATTAGCGAATTAAGCAACGTCGGGCCTGGCATGTGACCATTTAGGAGGCGAGGCTCTCTAGGTACCGATAGGTAAATTACCAGGTTGGGAAACTGGCGCCGTCTTTCCTTCTCTCGAGGGTAGATGAACCTCTCTTAAGCCGTGGTAGGCAACCCATCTAGTGATGGCGTCACGATGAAATATACCCTTGATAGTCATAGCGAACCGTCAAGTATAACGCTACGTACAAAATTTGAATTGCACTACAAATTCGTGTAGTTAGTTCAACTTCTGCCGCATGATACGTTTTAAGAATAACAAATGCCTACTATCTAAACAACATGAATAGTTATTTCTTCGCGAATATATTCCTTAGAAAATCTTATCACAAACACATACATGCAATTATAGTAAAATCGGCACTAAGCTTATTACTACACTGGCCCCACTTGCAGCCATTTTGAATCCGAAGAAAATTCCAAATATGCAGAATAATTTTCATTTTTTTTTAAACTTGTCTCACCCTCTTCGATACGTGCTTGTTTTACAAGTACTTGTACAGAACACAAGAAATGTGTTCTGATGAACATATAATACGTATGTCCTCTAGGGGTACATAATCTAGGGGTACATAATCTATGGTTACATAATCTATGGTTACATAATGTAGGGGTACACAATCTAGAAGTACATAATCTAGGGGTACATAATCAAGGGGTACATAATCTAGGGGTGCATAATGTAGAGGTACATAATCTAGGGGTACATAATGTAGAAGTACATAATCTAGAGGTACATAATCTAGGGGTACATAATCTAGGGGTACATAATGTAGAGGTACACAATCTAGGGGTACATAATCTATGGGTACATAATCTAGGGGTACATAATTAAAGGGTACATAATTTAGGGGTACATAATGTAGAGGTACATAATCTAGGGGTACATAATCTAGGGGTACATATTGTAGAGGTACATAATCTAGGGGTACATAATCTATGGGTACATAATCTAGGGGTATATAATTAAGGGGTACATAATCTAGGGGTACATAATGTAGGGGTACATAATCAAGAGGTACATAATCTATGGTTACATAATGTAGGGGTACATAATGTAGAGGTACATAATCTAGGGGTACATAATCTAGGGGTACATAATCTAGAGGTAGATAATCTATGGTTACATAATGTAGAGGTACATAATGTAGAGGTACATAATCTAGGGGTAGATAATCTAGGGGTACATAATCTATGGTTACATAATGTAGGGGTACATAATGTAGAGGTAAATAATCTAGGGGTACATAATCTAGGGGTACATAATCTAGGGGTACATAATCTAGAGGTACATAATCTAGGGGTACATACACTAGGGGTACATAATCTATGGTTACATAATGTAGGGGTACATAATCTAGAGGTACATAATCTATGGGTACATAATCTAGGGATACATAATCTGGGGGTACATACACTAGGGATACATAATCTATGGTTACATAATGTAGGGGTACATAATGTAGGGGTACATAATCTATGGGTACATAATCTAGAGGTACATAATCTATGGGTACATAATCTAGGGATACATAATCTGGGGGTACATACACTAGGGATACATAATCTATGGTTACATAATCTAGGGTTACATAATGTAGGGGTACATAATCTAGGGGTACATAATCTAGAGGTACATAATCTAGAGATACATAATCTAGGGTTACATAATGTAGGGGTACATAATATAGGGGTACATAATCTAGAGGTACATAATCTAGAGGTACATAATCTAGGGTTACATAATGTAGGGGTACATAATCTAGGGGTACATAATCTAGACGTACATAATCTAGACGTACATAATCCCGACTTAACTGACAAGCAGTAAATCTTATCTCTTAACTCTTGATATGCTTAGATGCTGGTAAGCATTGTGATGTAATAGCTTTTTTCCTGGGACTGCTAGACTTTGGAATTCCCTCCCTGTTTGCTGCTTCACTCTCTCTGCTTTACTAGCAGATACTTAAATATAATAGGAGCATACATGTCCTTTTTCTAACGTCGTACAGTTGTTACGTAAGATACAATCCAACATGGTAGGCGCTTTGGTCCAAATGTTAATACACATTGTTTATGATGAAACTGTAAAATGAAATATTGGTTAATTGGTTATTTAAAAGCTACCGCTATTACATTGCCTCCGTTTTCTTTGTAGTTTACACTGAATAGAACAAGTTACCTTCAATAAGGTTGCAGACATTTTGTAAGGACAGTTAAAAGTGCTATATACCATTTAAAATTCAGTATGTTATTGCTATACACGTTATGCCAATTTTCATGATTTCAGATTCAACTAAATAATTACAATAGGAATTGGAATACGCCGTACTCAATCTCGATTGTCACAAATGGTGAATTTCGAAAAAGCAATCTGGACGTAAGGACACTTTAGACGAACGCAATAAAATTCTGTTTAAATCTTGGAATAAATGACAGAGTTATTATTTAAACTGATTTCAAACCATCTTATACGTATCGAACATCAGTTTTCGAGTTGAATAAGAGATTCAAGGAAGGTATAAAGTCTGCAAGGGATGATTACAGTATTGAAAGGAGTATAGAAGTCAGAACAGTGTTATTTGGTCAACTATTAAATTTATCGTCGTGCATCTATAGAGACAATATATGCGCTGTTTGATGTCAGTGTGGGAACTGTCAAACAATAATTCGGGAGGAACTGAAGATGTGAAAGATTGGCGTAGAATGCACCAGTCTACAATTCCATTATTGTCAGTCATTATTTGGTAAAGATAGCAAATTAGAAATTTCCTTACACTCTCTATAATGCAGAACTTGTTTTTGTGAGTTTTGATTATTAACTAAGATCGAAGAAAATGTTAGAGGCTGTCCTTGTAGACACTTGAGATGAAAGCGGCTGTGACTTTTAGTTACTGACACGATCATACAAGGGGACTTCTAATGCATATATATATATATATATATATATATATATATATATATATGCATGTATGCATATATATATATGTATATGTGTTTGTGCGTGTGTGTGCGTGCGGGCGTGCACGTGTGTATATCGATGTAGATACACACACACACACACACACACACACACACACACATATATATATATATATATATATATATATATATATATATATATATATATATATTTGGAGTAGAATGATATGACCAAACGAACCAGCGGGTTCAGGTCGGGGAAGGAGGAGGGTAGTTAGAGAAGGTTACAATGTCGTAGCTCCTCATTCTGAAGCTAAAACCGCGTCTCTTTGGACTATTGGGCCAAGCTCTGCAGTGGTCAGCTGATAAGGCCAGGGGATCAACACATTTTTCAGCACATCCAGGTACAATTTGCTGTTCACGTTCAAGCCGACTTCGAAGATATGAGATGGCATGATATGGCCCTCACACGAAACTTATAATGTGGCTGGAATCTTTGTTTGCAGCACCCTAAGCAAACTGCTCTTATCCAGATTCGCATTTTGAGTGCGATGGAAATGGCCCTGTTTTCATAACTTCGATACGTAAATAACATTAGTTTTATAGTCGTACCTTGAACATTATGTCACTTTCAGAATGACAGAAAGCTCCTATCGATCCTGGGAACTGAACACTGCTGGACGACTCGTGGATAATTTGCAACAGAAAGAAAACCGATTTTCATCAATGAGAAAAGGAATTTTGTCCGGCGACAATTCTACCGTTCTACCTCATATATATATATATATATATATATATATATATATATATATATATATATATATATATATATATATATAACGTTCTACCTCATATATATATATATATATATATATATATATATATATATATATATATATATATATATATATATATAACGTCTTTGTATGTATCCTGTCACGAATAGGCTTCTATATGTTGGGCTATTATAGAAAACTGCTCACATATAATGATAGTAGATGTATCGAGACACAGGAATGGGAATGTTTGATCTGGCATAATGATGATCCATTAAAATTCTTGGGTCTGTGTACGCGCCTGGTCCACAAAGCATGGAAATAATAAATTAAAAAAAAACATTTAGAAGTGTTTTTTATATAGATGTACATAATAATACTTTGATAAGTATGTTTTAACTTAAATAGTGATGATATAAAAAAAAATGTGGGGTATGCGTTCGCGCCTGACCTCCATAGAATAGAAATAGGCACACCCACTTTAATAAATACTTTTCATACCTATCTGCATAAGTATACTTTGATAATTATGTGTCAGTTTTAAGAAATATAGTATAATAAGATTATGGGGGTGTTCGTTCGCGCCTGACCTCCATAGAATGGAAATATGTTACAAAGTTTAACAAGGTTTTTTTTTTAATATAGATCCACAGAATATTGTGATAAGTGTTTCAGTGTGAACAGGTATGGTATAATAAATTATGGGGATTATCTATTTTATTTTTACTTTCATCATATTTTGCTTTGGTTTTGATACTCCCAAATTCGAAGCTATCTCTTTACAACCCTTCCTTTACATAATCTATCATACTTTCATAAATCAGAGTCCATTTTCTGTAGGCTGTTTTTGAACCCAGTCAATGACGGGTGTTATTGCTAGTATATATAAATATATATTAGTGTGGCTGTTAATGATTTTGTCTGTGTATTTTACGATGTCATTTCTCTACATTCCTGCGCACGTATATGTAATTTCGTCGGTTTGATATTAACGAATGTCTACCCCCGAAAATCATTCCAGAATGCGTATTTAAACTCAGAACATTATATTCCATCGATTTGCAAAAATTATGACGATTATGCAGGTGTGCATCCAATCGTTTTTGGCAATAAAAACATACATTTCATTTTTCAGAATCAACTCGCGTCGCAGAATCTAGACAATGTTATGACTGTATCCATTTTAACGTTAAGGTCGAAGAATGACACATTCAAAACAAGGTTTATTCATCGGTACTTCACTTTTTTTTTCACGTGGAGATCAGATGTAAAAACTGATATCGCATTTCACGCTTATATCATGTATAACTTGTTTTACCATACTTAGCATTTTTTGTGTTACGTTGTGTGTGCATATGAATATGTTCCAAAACGAAATACACGTTGAATAATGGGGGTTATATTTTATCTGTATATTAATGTACGTGTAAATGCGTGTATGTATATATGTCATAACATAGTTGATCGTCTACTATGTATATTTCAACATTTATGCAACAGTACTTACAGAAAACGATTAACATGGACGTATCCAACCAGTTGTAGACAAACAGTTCTTTTTAATAAACCTGGATTATATATGAACATTTATTTTCTTGATGATCCAGCATACTCAGAGCTTACAACCCCTTCACATCTTGGCTGACTAAGTAAACGCCGCTTCTTGCGTCATGGAGAGAATAACTTTCACTTGAGTCGTCCGTTCTCTCTGATGTTCAGCTAACGACTGGCTAGAATCTCTCTACATCTAATCACGTATCTAAGGCCAACAACTGACTTAACCTCAATATGTTATTTGTTTATCGAAACCAATATGTTTACCTTTATTTTCTAAAACCACACCCTTCTTGTAGTTGTTTATAATTTCAGCTGTCAATCACCTTTTCCTAATCTAATTGTTTATTCTTCTAATCATAATCATAATCATCCAGTGACACCCCGTCGCTCAGATCAATTAATAATAATAATGACATTAATAATAATAATAATAATAATAATAATAATAATAATAATAATAATAATAATAATAATTGTAATTGTCTGTATTTTTGAGGTGAAATGTTTTCATTGATTGAGATTGTCGGACTGACTTCCTCATCTTGGTTGTTATTGTCACAACGTTTCGGCCGTTTTGCCCTCCGGCCTTCGTCAGGTGTTTTGTATCGAACTGGGGAACCGTTTGTTATGAGTCTCGAACCCAACCCTTTATCATTATTACGGGGGTACCGTGTTCGGACTCCAGCTAGGCTTTGGGACATAGTTGCTGATTCTCTGTTTTGAATGTTACTTTTTGACTGACTTCGTTCAGGATTGAACTCAGCACCTTTGGGTAACTGTAAACTTTGATACAACGTCTAGCACTACTCGGCCATATGTCACTAGGCCTCCTAACAAACGGTTCCCCAGTTCGATACAAAGCACCTGACGAAGACCGTAGGGCAAAACGGCCGAAACGTTGTGACAATAACAACCAAGATGAGGAAGTCAGTCCGACAATCTCAATCAATAATAATAATAATGTTTGGAAATTGACCATGCTTGACACAGATAACACAGGTACTACTCTATGATCACAGCAAAAGGGTAAATAATTACACTTTTATATAAAAAAAATCCAATCATATTATCTAAGTCAGACCGCTATAACAGTGACTTTGGAACTCGATATTTAGCAGTGAGTGAATACAATGTTCAACTCTACTAGCCATTTTTAGAGTGCAGTTATTTTTTATAACCTGATATAAGGATCAAGATTTCTGAATCTTTTCAGAAGATGTCTACGTAATTTACATTAATTATTATAAATAATTTATGTGCCCATACTGCGTTTTATAAGTTTACTAGCAGGGGGACACAACGTTTACCGGGATTGCATGATGATTAACCAATGTTTCATACGCCCATATTTTTATTGTCATCGAAATTAGCGAAATCGACTATTTTTCATTCTAATCAATTGATTGCTCGCTGTAGTTGGGGACCCATTGCGATGCATCCGGACTGGTTTTTACCTGTGACTTCGCATGCCTACACTAATTATTATTAAAATATTTTTATACATAATGTCTTGAATGAAAAATTGAAAATTGAAAAAGTTAAGTATTATATATCTATTGTGATCTAAACAGAAATGCCTGTTTCGAACGTACCCTGCGATATCAAAAAAAACTTCTTTAAGGTTTATCTGCTTGAGTGGTGATAATGACTTGAATTTCAATTTAATAGTTAGTATCATAGTATAACTGTGCCTTAGTAAATAAAGATTCATTTTGAACGCACCTCTGTTATATCAAAGAGTATATTCGGAATTATATAGACTAGGCTATTTTTGCTGGTGCTATGATAAAACTTTTCTAAATACACTTGTAATGTTAGGTTGTATAAGGTGTTAACTTTGATCAAATCGACTGGTCCTTCTCACGTCGGATTATTTCGATTAATGATTATCGATAATTATTGAAGACATTCAGATACAAAACCTATCTAAAAACACTGCCAGACATATAAAGTTATTACATGTAAAATTTAATAAAAATTGGCTGAGCCGTTTCGAATCCTTAAAAAAGTAACTGAATCACAGACACATGTAAACACAGGCATACAAAATTCGTTTTATTTAATATTAGAGATAGGGATGATATTTTATTAGCAGATAGACATGAATTAGAAAACTACACTGCCCACTGATTACGGATATTGGCAATTCGAAAAAAAAATCAAAATATACGGATTAATTGTCAGTTTTTATTTTCATAAAACTGGGCTCTTAATCTTAGACGCATGCTTGTTTTACAAGAACTTTACGGAAATGTGCTGTGATGAACTAATAATTTGTTTGCTGCTTAGGCACACATATTCCAGACTAACCTTTCACGCAGCAAGATCCCATTTCTACAACCTTGACTTTCGTAGATGCTGGAAAGCCTACTTTAATATAATAATTCTTCCCTCGAACTGCTAAACATTGGACTTCCCTCCCAGTTTCCTGTTTCTCTGACTGTACCAACTTTCACAATTTACAATAAAAAAGAAAAGATATGTAGCTGCCCAACTACGTTCACTTTTCTTATTAGACATTATCCAAGATGGTAGGCCCTCAGATCTAGTGTTAGTATGCCTTCTCTGGGATTAAAATTGTAAAAAGAAATTATTAATCAATACGATGTTTAAATGCCAACTCAATTGCTGCGTTTTTTACGTCGAACATAGCAAGTGTTTTGTAAACCTTTTCAATTGTGAACTATGTTCACACGCATTATTACTTTAAATAAAACATTGAAGTTTAAAACCATTTAACACTTAGAATCAGAATCTCGGTTTAAATTCTATTTCAACCTTAACGCTTCATCTTTTTTTAACATTTTCTATTTTTCCCATATGCCAGACTTACGTTTAGATCAGAATCAAAGTGCAGTATCTGTTATGATACGATCTTTTATTGCTTTTGCCTTGGTCAGTCAAAGAAAACAGATGCAATTTTACCTTTTATCGCAATCCCCAAGGATTTTTTAAGGGTAGTGGGTTTCTTCATACATAACCACCCGGATGATCTGAAATCTTAGGAATTTACTAAAATATATAGGTATTATGCAGCATGATGACCGCGAGATCGTCGGGATTTACGAGCAGTTAAAGAAGATCCTGTCAACCTTATTTCCCCTAGCATTTGTTTATTGCACCTTTTGCTGGTTTTGGTCTCACCTATTTAATATCAGTTAGCTTTCCATGATCGGATGACGTCATGGGTATAGGTCGCTTTAAATCCCGGGATTTCCCATTGTGTTCTTTTGTTTATCCAGATACGCTCCGTAACACTATGATATGTCACCTTTCCTGGGATCGACTTATTGTGGTTTGGATCTCACGAACACCGCCATACCACTATCATAGTTCGCCTTTCCTGGGATTGACTTATTGTGTTATTTGATCGCCCGGAAAACCCTCCCTAACATTATGCAGCAGGAGGACCGAGATATCGACGGGATTTCCGGGCAGTTTAAGTAAACGTCAGAAGCCACCGAATGAAGGCTCCTTGATTATTTTTGAACTTACGCTGACCAATCTCTTCAAATAAATGAGATATGTATTATACAGTAGATAATTATTAGCAAAATTAATCCAAAAGATTAAAAGCTATTATTTTGTTGTCGTCGTTGTTATAAATAAATTATGATGGATAGGTGATGGGTAATTTTAATGAAATTAAGATTAAAATTCATACCAAGGAAAACAGCACCCGCTATAAAATAAATTTCATAAATAAATATAATTTTTGGTAGTTCTTTTTAGTATTGGCTGAAGAGAGCTTGATAAGGGTATCTAAAACGTCACTAATTGTCGGGTTGGAAACCGGCGGTACTATTGGTTGATCTTATTTGAAAACTTTCTCTAAACATTATATATATATATATATATAAAAGTGAACGTATCTATGTGTGTCTATCTGTATGTGTGTCTGTGTACATTTCGCTACGCAATAACTGTCAATTTTTAGTCTACAGACTCGAACTTAGATATACGGGGTACTGAGATTTGGGAAAATCGATATGATTGGCTATCGGCCAGAAATTTGCCGATTAAGGGATCAAAGTTCAACGCCTTGACCTTTGAGAACTCTACCAAACTCATCCGACAATTCTGGGTCTAAACACTTGATATTATAGGATAAAGGTGGATTTGAGCCCAAAACAAAAAAATTTAAGGATAATAATAGGGGTTAAATTTTTAAACATTGACCGCTTCTTTTTTTTAACTCATCTCCAAATACCCGGGCACGTCGTGCACCCATGCTAGTATATCTATAAAAGTGAACGTGTCTATGTAGATGTGTGTCTGTGTGTGTGTGTGTGTGTCTGTCTGTCTCCGTAAATTTCTCTACGCAATATGTCTGTCATTTTTTTGTCTACAGACTCGAAATTTTATATACAGGGTACTGAGATTTGGGAAAATCTTTGTAATTGCTTTTCGGCCAGGAATTTGGCTGTTAAAGGGTCAAAGTTCAACGATTTGACCTTTGAGAACTCTACCAAACTCCTCCGAGAATTTTGGGGCTAAACACTTGAAATTTTCGATATACGTTCCTTGGACATGGGTCTGACTTAATAATTACATTAGAGCCCAAAACAATAAATGTTAAGTGATCATAATAGGGGTCAAATTTAAAAAAAATTGACCGTTTTTTGTTTTTGTTTTTTGCTCAGCGTACACCTCCAAACACCCAGGCAACGCCGGACACGGATGCTAGTATATCTATAAAAGTGAACGTGTTTGTCTGTCTGTGTGTCTTTGCACATTTTCTTTCGGAATAACTCTGCTAATTTTTGGTCTACAGACTCTAAATTTTATATACAGAGTACTGAGATTTGGAAACATCATTGTAATCGGTTTTCGGGCAGAAATTTAGCTGTTAATGGGTCAAAGTTCAACGATTTGATCTTTGAGAACTCTACAAACTCCTCCGACAATTTTGGATCTAAACACTTGACATTTTTAGATATAGGTTCTTTGGATATGGATCTAACCTAATAACTCAATTTGAGCCCAAAACAATAAATTTTAAAGGGTCATAATAGGGGTCAAAATAAAAAAATTGACCATCTTTTTTCTTTTGCTCAGCATACACCTCCAAACACCCGGGCAACGCCGGGCTGAAATGCTTGTATATATATACTAGCAGGGGTGCCCGGCGTTGCTCGGGTGTTTGGAGGTGTATGCTGTGCAAAAAAAAGCAAAAAAACAAAAAAAAAATGGTTAATTTTTTAAAACTTTGACCCCTATTATGATCCCTTAAAATTTATTGTTTCGAACTCAAATCACTTTATTAAGTTAGATCCAGGTTCAAGGAACCTATATCTAAAATTTCAAGTGTCTAGACCCAAAATTGTCGGAGGAGTTTGGTAGAGTTCTTAAAGGTCAAATCGTTAAAACTTGACCCCTTAACAGCCAAATTTCTGGCTGACACCCGTCACATCGATTTTCCCAAATCTCAGTACCCTGTATATAAAATTTCGAGTCTATATACTAAAAATTGACAGAGTTTGCGTAGGGAAATGTACACAGACAGACACAAAGACAGACAGACAGACACCCACGTTCACTTTTATAGATATATAGATTATGAATGAGTGATAAAAACTATATATTCAAAAGTTCATGATGTTGACCATCTTAGAATATATCCCTTTAGTTCAGTTGACATTTTAAATTGTTGACAGAATTTAAGGCATAAATGGTAAGATGGTCAACATTATGGACTTTGGAAAACAGACTTTTGTCTTTAATAAGTATTAGTATATACTCTAAGGAATTAAAATATATTTGCGCGGAAATATATATGTGTGTGTATGTGTGAATATATGTGTATGTGTGCGTATGCGTGTGTGTTTGTGTGAGTATATGTGTGTGTGTGTGTTATATCAACACACCGAATTATTTTGTAAAATCTACCCAACCGACTCCACTTCCGAAGCATATTGTGTTTTAATTGTATAGAATTATGCTTCGTTTATTTTTAATTGCGATTTGCAAGTAAAATGTTTTAATAATTATTTCGTTTATTTTTTTGAAACAGATTGATTCTATAGTAAGTCTCAATGTCAGTCTTACTTGAATAGGTCTTTTCATATCAAAAATATATTCAATAATAAAAATCTGTCATGACATAAATAATTTCGTGAATGTGGACTTTGGAATAGATTCCAACACTTGATTACGCATACATGCATATGAGTTTTATATATTATAGGCAAACATTTTTTATATTATAATAATTGTTGATTTTAGGTTATTTTGTCATTTGTTGTTATAGAATAGAGCTTCGCGCAAAATTGAAGAGTCTACTTCTGAGAGATAGCTTTTATTGTAGGTTCTAGTTGTGTTCTGGCTGAGGTAAACATTATATATATACTAGCGGGGGTACCCGGCGTTGCCCGAGTGTTTGTTTCCGGGACGGGGAGGTAGTTTTAAAAAATGTTATGGTAGGTAAGTAGGAAGGATCAAACCCGGAGTTATGAGTAAAAGTAGGAAAATAAAGTGTGAAAAAAAAACAAAAAAACATCTGCAACGTTAACAGTTCGGCCACCAAGAAAAGTCCATTCCAGTTGTTTAGGGGGGGGGGGAACCGACTACGGTAGGTCGGCGCGAACGTGAAAATATAATGTGAATTGTCCAGCACGCTAACGACTACGCCACAGAGCACTGCAGTTTAGTTTAGTGATTTTAAATAACTTCACATGAAAGAACTATGAAGCCAAACCGGTGTTCTCCTCTCAACTGTTCCTTGTGAACGATCCCCAAACGGTGTTAAGTGGTGGCAGGGGGAGGAGGAATTTATGAGAGAGTAAATATTTTACCACTTCCATTGATCTTAACCGATTTTGGCCGTGACTTCTCAGCAGAAAAAGTATAGAAATCTAAGATTATCGAGGAATTTGAGAAATAATGATCCTATAACACACCTCAGATATTGTTCTGCCGTTTGTGCATATTATATTTGCATGAAATATCTTGATTTTTAATCCTATTAATGTCAAAATCAGACGGGAGAAAATGAGTTCATTTTATTTATATAGATAGAAAGAAGATAGAAGAAGAATATATATATATATATATATATATATATATATATATATATATATACACATATTATATATATATATATATATATATATACGTCTGTGCTGATACACTAATTCCAGTGGTTCTCCAACAATTCGATAACGGTTTCGTAGAACGATATTTTCTTTGACCTTGAAATATGCCTTAGCTTTCGATATCGCTTCTTCATTAGACGCAAATCTCTATCGTTGGATGATTTTTGAAATGCTGTACAGAGATATAACACAATTAATGCAAATGCTGAAGAATGGATTAGAACCTAGGCGCGGAGCAAACCCTCACAGTGCTGACGGACCCAATAGATCTTCCCAGATCATCAGTCTAGGAGAAGGAAAACTCTAAAATTAAACCAAAGGTGAGAGAGGCCTCTTCAGTCTTGGATGACAACCTTCCTAAAGCTGATAACTCAAACAAATAACCGGTTTGCAAACCTAAACTGCTTAAGGAGTAGAAGGCTCTGTCTATCGCCCGGATTCCATACTCGTTCTTTGCCTCTTGGCCAGGCGCCGAGACGCTATCACAGTGATTCGACAGAAACACTCAGTAGTAGATCTTGTTTCTTGTCTAGGGCCATGAACGCCGTTTTCTCCACTCCCGACATATGCCACTCCTCAAAATTGGGCACTTGGGAGTGCTTGAGTACCACATATGCCTGTGCAATTAGATTGGGGTGACCTTCTTCTGATGGATTGAGGGTACCGGATTGACAGTTCCTGGCAGCTGTTTTCGACTGGTAATGCAGTACCCTAACTTTTTGGTAGCGCTTAGAGTGGCTGCTCCATCAACAGTTGTATAATATCGGGTTGTTAGTAGTGCCATGTCGCGCATGAAAAGGGACCCTGTACTCATCCCGGCGGGCTTTCCCGAGGCCACACTCCTAGTTGATGAAAAGTCACCTGATGGTCTACTTGTGTTGCATGTCTGATACTCTGCATAACCTCTTGTTCAGCTCCCCCTTACCTAAACTGGAACTCTTTAAAAAATATGATGACAGTACAATCTAAAAATAAGCTTAAACCAGGCTAAGGGTCAAACAAATCAAACTTACCTCCTCTTTTGAGGCTTGCATTCACAAACATCCGTGGGCTTAGAACTAATTTAGCTGATGTTGAAGCATTTCTACTAACAAATACCCCGTATATCCTAGCACTAAGTGAGACTAATCTACACTCCTCCATCTCCTCTAACTACTTTAACATGCCTGGATATATCCTACTCTTCCGTAAGGACTTTGACTGACATATGCACGGACTTGGAGTTTACATTCGTAATACCCTTCCCTTGACTAGAGAAACAAACCTAGAATCGGACGATCAAGCTTTCATGTGCTTTAAACTAAACATGCAACATAACATTAGCTACTATTATTTTCTCTAACGCTCTCCCTCGACACAGGACTGCTCCATAATAAACACAATCTCTGAGAGCATGAACACAGCACTCTCCCTCGACACTAGCGCACAAGTGCATGTATTTGGTGACTTTAATGCCCACCACAAAAACTGCCTTGGATTCTCTACTTACACAGACGCAGCGGGCAGCACAACACATAGCTTCTCTATATCTCACTTCCTATCACAAATGTTTACGTTTCCAACCCGTTTCCCTGAGCAGCAAGAACAACAGGCATTACTTCTAGATCTGTTTTTGACCATAGTCCCCGATGATTGTATAACGAATGCCGACAGCCCACTTGGGAAGGCTAAAATCGTCCTAAACTCTAGAGCCAAAAGTGAAGAGCCAGTGCTCAAAACAACGAGATATTACAAAAAGGCTGACTGGGAAGCCATCAGAGATCTCATCAGAGATGCCTCATGGGGAAATATTTTTCTCTTCCTGCTGAACAGTGGTCAAATGAGGCCACTGAGTGGTTCAAAACTGCAATTGAAGCACATGTTCCCATGCGGAAATTTTATAGCAAGCCCCACTCTCCCCAATGGTTTACTTCTAATTGAGAAACTGCCATTGTTTAAAAGCAGCACGCATACCGCAGATTTAACCGACATAAGTCCAGTTCAAACAGACTGAAGTATATAGAAGCTAGAAGTAACGTTAAGAAAGAAATAGCGACAGCTAAGAGAGAATTTACTGAACCCACTAAAAAACGGATCGAAGCACAAAAATTAGGAACTCGTGACTTCTGGAAAATCTACAACAGTGTAGTAAATAATGGGCAATCAACAATTTCCCCACTAACAAACAAACACGAGGTTGTTTCCTCAGCAAGCGAGAGGGCTAACATGCTTGCCAGTTTGTTTTCTTCAAACTTCACATTGGACACTCTCAACCACCCCTACGTGACTTTCCTATGCGAACAAACGACACGCTAGACGATCTGAAAATCACCCCTGCTCAGGTGCATGCTATCATAAAAAAAACGTTGACACTTCAAAAGCATGTGGACACGATCTCATCCCAGCTGTGCTATTAGAAAGTGGCCACCCGAAGTAGCTCTAGTTCCCTCCAAACTCTACAACAAATGCCCTAATGAATATTGCTTTGCGGGCTGTTCGAAAACTACCTTTGTTGTACCAGTATTCAAGAATTCTGGCGAAAGAACTGACCCATTCAATTATCGGCCCATTAGCCTCCTCCCACTTTTTGCCAAAATATTTAAGACCTTAATTAACAATGCTTTAGTCCATCACCTTACAAATGCTACACTTCTGACTGACCAACAATTTGGATTTATACAAGCCTGTTCCACAGCGGACATCCTAACTGTAATCTCTGAACGTATATACCATTCACTGAACAAAGCGGGAGAGGGCAGAGCGGTAGGTCTAGATATAGCTAAGCGTATGGCATGTGGGTGTCCTCAGGAAAATTAGATCACACGGTATCACTAGTAGAATACTGTACATAATTAAATCCTTCTTAGTTAAGAGAAAAATCCGGGTTGTCCTCGACGGTCGTACATCTAAACAATATGATATAAATGCCGGAGTGCCCCAAGGGTCTATCCTTGGACCTCTATTGTTCCTAATATTCATAAATGACCTCCCCGACAAAATTGCCTCTGAGATGGGTATATATGCTGATGACCCCACACTTTATAACAGACACGGCAGGAAAACAAATGAACACATATCCAAAGAAATGGCAGAAACACTAGAGGATGACCTCCAACCTGTAATGGAATGGTGACAAAAATGGATGGTCATGTTCTATGTTGCCAAGACTATTTCCCTTCAATAATTACAAGAATCCTTTTCTACCACCAATAGCAATGGCCAACGACTCTTTATCTGAGAGTACATCTTTCAAACTACTTGGCCTAACGTTCACTGGAAACATAAGTTGGAACATTAGATTAACGATTCTCTTTTGAACCTTGTTTAGGAGCGAGAGAGTAGTATCAGATGCACCTTCCAAAATATGACACCAATTCTCCATACATGGGCGAATGGCGGCCTTATAGAAGTACAGGATACTTTAAGGTGTTAGTAGTTTTCTGGAACAATTGCATTGAAAGCATTGCCAGGACCGCTGCGAAGAAGGTAGGCCCTCTCTACCGTGCTAGAAAACTACTAACACCTTAAAGTATCCTGTACCTTTATAAGGCCACCATTCGCCCATGTATGGAGTCTTGCTGTCATATTTTGGCTAGTGTATCTGATACTAGTCTCTCGCCTCTAAACAAGGTCCAAAAGAGAATCGTCAATCTAATAGGCTCTGAACTGGCACCTAAGCTTCAGCCTCTGTCCCATCGACGCAATGTAGCATCCCTCTGCCTGCTCTACAAGTACTTTAACGGTGTATGTTCCCACGAACTGCAAGCACTTGTGCCCCACTACGTAAACACCCTCGACAAACCCGACAATCAGCTAAATCCCACCCCAACACAGTAGAGATTCCTAGTTGTAAAAGATCATTCTACTCCAGTAGTTTCTTCCCAAGAATCGCTGGACTCTGGGATCCAATTCCAGGTCTCTGCTTCCCCAACTGTACTGACGTGCAGACGTTCAAGTATAACGTGAACCGACATCTTGCTGTCACAATCCCTCCATATAATCCCAGTAGTTGTTGCCCCTGATAATAGCCCTTTACACACAAAGTGGCAATGTGTCTTGTTTGGGGTGAAAATGTAATAAAAAAAGAATGAAGTTTATTGGCAAACAATTTGAAATAATGTAGATTTGTCATCGCTGAAGTCAAGTGTGTTGTCTTGAAGAAAGAAAAATCATTTTCTGCTTCATTTGTGGCCGTTGCTTCAAGGTTTTTTAATTTCAAATTAACGAACAGTGTTGTATATTCGTGTCTGCAGTTGTTCTCAATAAAACGCCTTTTAATTTCTTGAGTGTTGCACAATTATTAGACATGATATAAGTTAAAAAATAACAGAACAGTCTTCCCGGGAAAACACCGGCTCCCCCTCCCCCATAGGTTTCCTTTCGAATTAAAATGTCTAAAATTATCGATGATGTGCTTATTAAAAAATTGATGTCTTGGATTTTTATAAAACTTTCTGAAAAGTTGGAACTAACTGATTTCTATATAATATTCATTGTCTATCCTTCGCGATAACTCTTGGGTGTTCCCCACGGGCTCTTTTAGGGCTAATAAAAAGTCTCCATTTCTGGTGCTATTGTATCATATTTGTCCAAATTTTTCTCTCTATATCTATTTAGTATTTTCCCATTGTGCTGGACTCAAATTTAAATACGTTAAGGCCTTGGCGACTTTGGGGCTAAACGGGTAGGGGGAAACGATGGACTTAGTAATTGCAAGAACAATTCTTGTTGCTTTGAAACAGTATGTGACAATGTTTTGATTATCACTTGCCTGTAAAATTAATTTTCCTCAGGGGTAATCTATCGCCTAATTCTATACGTTCCTCGAATCAATTTCCGTCCAAGTACAAGGGTGCAATACTTCAGCGATGAAACAGGGACTCAAGATCGGTATACATTGATGAAGGATTATACCGAAGTACACGTTTACACACGGGAACAACACGTCGTGTACTGTCTATGTCACAAAGAAGACCAAGATACAGAATAAATCTAATCTTTTCGTGTAGTTACAACGACATTCGTTTCCGGATATTTTCACAAATAAGCCGTGATCGTGCCCCTTCTCTCTAACTCCGTCCTCTCAAACGTCATGCACATCTCTAACGTGATCCGCCTCTCTAACGTGCTCCTTCTTTATTTTATAGTATTTTCCCTACAGTAATGTCATATCGCATTTTGTATCAATTTCCATACGCACGTCCGCGCTATTTTACAATATTTGGTTAGGCAAAATTTATGGTGTCGAAGAGGAAGTTATTTTCGCTTTAATATTAGTTAGCTATACACATAATATTGTAAAGTAAAAAGGAAACGAGTTTATTTAATATTTGACACGTTATGAACAGCAATTTCTTTTGTTACACGAAAAGAAGAAATTGTGTTTATTTTCTCATTGGAGCTCCTTTTCGTTCCCTTCATTTCCCTATGCCTTCTTTCACGCACATACATCGTCGTTTCTACAATATATATATTTCGTCATCCACATCCGACTGTCTGCCGCCGAAGCCAAGTTCCACTGAATGCGTACGTCGTGCGCAAGAGAACCTTATGCTTATTACGCCTTCATTATCATTCCGCGCATGCATATAGTCCGTGACACTTCACACAAGGATGAGCGCATCTTAATTTCTCCTGCGCATTCTTCCGCGCTCCTGCATCGTTCACATGCGACGCGGGGACGTATCATTCTGTTAGCATCTTACTTCATAGAGTTCTTTTTTTTTCATCTATTGACATGTTTTTATTTGTTTGTTAGTACAGCGGTGGGAAAATGATCTTCGTTTCTTTGTTGGGTCCCTCCTATTCTCTTTTTAACCTTTCCCCATTATTTATCTATCTTCCTGTCTCTCCCATTATCTCTCTGTAACCTTGCTACCGTCTGTCTATTTCTTAGTCTTCCTATTTAACCTTTTTGCCTTTCTCCTTCTTTGCCATTCTATTTCGCATTCTCTCTATGTTTCTCCTTTCTTCTTCACGTAGTCGATTAAGCTCTTTATTTCTTTGACGGATCTCCCTCTCTTTTATCACTCTCTCTCCCTTTATCTTTCTCTCTTTCTCTGTTTATTTCTCAATGTCCGTCTATCTCTATATATATTAGGTTGGTGCAAAAATAATGTCGTTTTTGATATGAAATTGAACGACATTATTTCCCCCCTAACCTAATATTTATAAAAGGTGTAACGAAAATATTGTCGCTCTTGAAAAGTCGATATGATTCCATTTCCATTTGATGAAAAACGGTTTTCCTTTTTTTGTTGCAGACTACTAGTTGGACAGTCGTGTACTAATCTCAATAGCGATAGGAGCCTACTATCATGCCTTAAAGTGACACGATGGTCAACGAGCAAAATCAGAGATGCGCAGCTATAAAACTCATGCTCTCAACCGATCCAATTTATGACAACAGGACCATTGCGAGGACTTACTAGAATGCAAATCCGGACGGTTCCGTGCTTGAGGGCACAGCTCAACCCATCGATTATGGTCTTTGGTGGGGTTTCTAGGGAGGATCACCTCATGCCACCTCACATCTTGGGAGTCGTCTTGAAAGTTAACATCAAAATGCACATGTGGGGAAGAGTGTGGTGATGGGTTAGTGCAATCAGGTGGCCGTTGACAGACTCTAAGTGTGGCAACAGGACTCATCGCTCGTCCATAAGTCCAAAGAGACCCAGGCTTGGCTTCAGAAAGAGTGCTACGCCTTGGCATCCTTCTCTCACTGAGCCCCTTCTTCCCCGACCTGCATCTTCTTGACTACTTCGTTGATCATACGTCGAAAACATCGCCAACATTACCTCCTACTATAGCAAACCCAGCCTGATCACCTCCATCCGCCAAGTATTCGCCGATTTCACACTGGCTCTTGTGCAATAGGCATGTTACTAGTTGTGGGCCTTTATCAAAGCGGTGACTGATGCTGACCTCGTCGATATTAAATAGATATCAGCTCTACTACATAACCAGGTTACCAAATGTGATTTTTTCAATAAAAGTTTTAAATAAAGCTGCAGTGTAATTTTCTTTATGGCGATACATTTATCGTTCTATCCTGTATAATTATTTATGTTTATGGTCATTATACATGCATTTTTATCTTCCTCTATGTCGCTGGTCCTCTGTTATTTTTTTTTCGATTACTAACCTATCTCTCTCTCTCTACTCTCTCTACTCTCTCTCTCTCTCTCGCTGTCTGTCTTTCTCACTGTCTTTCTCTCTCTCACACATACTTCGTCTCTCAATGGTTCTCTACTTTTCTCTCCGCCTCTCTTTGTCTATTTGCGTCGTACACGTGCTATGAGAGAATAAATTATTTCGTTACTATCTCTCTATATTTTTTTCTATTGACATGAATGTATTCGTTATTTGGTCTTATAATAGTAACACGTTCATTGTTTTGTTAGATTTCTTTTCTTCTTCTTACTCACCCCCATCTACTCTACTCCCTTTGTTTAACAGTGTTTGTCTATTTCTCTCTGTCTTTTTCGCCATATACGAGGTTACTTCAATAAGTTTCCAGATTTTTTTTTCTCCTCTTGCCACTTTTATTTTTAGTAAATACATGACACTCCACCCCCCTTAAGAAGAAATATACTCAAGCCGCAATGCACTTGTTTTACCGTTCCAGCAAATTCTAATGGTCATCACTAATGTCCTCTTGCGTGAGCGTGTTAATTAACCATCATCACAGCCTCTTTCCTCTCTTGAAATATCTCATAACGACATCCTTCAAGGTTTTCTTGACCTTACGAAATACATATTTTACAGGGAGAAAGATACGGATTATTAGGAGGGCGAGAAATTGTGTTCATGCGAATCCTTGTCAAATAGACTATGATAATGGTAGAGTTTGGACTGGTGCATTCGCGCAAATCGTCCTCATCCGTAGTTCCTCTCGAATAATTGTGTGTACAGTTCCCACATCAACATAAAACTGCGCACTTTTTTCTCTATAGACACCTGACGGCCCTTATCAATTAAAGTCTTTATTTGGCCAATCAAGTCTGGTGTTCTGAATTCCTTACTCCTTACACACTGCTCATAATCTTTCTAAGCCTTCCTACATTCCTTGAATCTCTTATGCAATTCGAAAACTGATGCTCGATTCATGCAAGATGATCTAAAAGCAGTTTGAAGCACCCCATACGTTTCTCTTGCCTTTTTACAAGTTTAAAACAAAATGTATTATATACCGTTCTTCTTAAATATCCTCACGTCCAGATATTAGTTTTGAAATTCGCCAGCCATGACAACCAAGCTTAGTAGGATGTATTCCAATTCCTGCTCGAGCTGTTCATTTTAACCTGAAATCATGAAAATTGGTCAGTCGTCTCATAAGCTGTATAGAAATAACATACTGAATTTTCAAGAGTGTAGGCCAATTTTACCTGCCTGTACAAAAATATCCGAAAGCTTATTGAAGGTATCTCGTAAGTCTGCCTCCCCCTTTCTTTCTATTTTCATCATCTCTATGGCTCTTTCAATTTCTATGTGACTTTTTCATTTACTCTCTCACCCTATTTTTCCTGCTGTGTTTTTATTCCTGTCCGGGCTGTTCACATAAACGGCGGAACTCATAATTTTGTTAGCATCTCTCCTCATACGTCCTTTTCTTCATCTGTTTATATATTTTTTTATTAGCCTTAAAGTGATGTAATAGTCTTTCCTCCTTTGTTATATCCCTCCCGCTCTCTCTCTATCTCTCTCTCACGACTTGTGCTCTCTTTTTTATCATTTTATTGCCATCTCTCTTTACACTTAATGTTCCTCGTCTATCGACATGTTCTTATTAGTCTGTTGATTTTATGATGGAATAATATATCTGCATATCTATTGTATGTCTGTGAATGTGTCTGTGTGTGTACATCTCTCTACCAAATTACTATATCAATTTTCCGTCCACAGACTCGAGATTTGACATAAATAGGTATTGAGATATAGTAAAATCTTTTTAATCGGTTTTCAGCCAGACATTTGGCTGTCAAGGGGTCAAAATTCAACAATTTCACCTTTGAAAACTACCAAACGCCAATTTTGGGTCTAAACACTTGAAATTTTACATGCACATCAAATTATGAACAGTGCATAGGGGTGACCTGCTGGTATATCTAGAGAATATGTGTGTGAGGACTTAACTCACCCTATATACACAACAAAAGTTTGGTCTACAGATATGAAATTTGATATATAGGGTATTCAGACATGATGAACATATTTAATTAGGTTTCTTCCAGATAAAGGAGGGCTGCGAAAGGGTCACAATTTTAAAACTGGTAATTGGGAGTAACTGAATTGTTATATTTTTGTTAAGTGTATTACTAGGTTTAAAAACACATACTGATGATATCTAGCGAGTCGTTAATGTACTTTCAGAAATTGAAGGGATAACAATTAAAAAAAAGAGAAAGACAACAGTTGTGGTGTTTTTTTTTTTCAGGTCAATAACAATAGGTTGTTAATATTTTTCAACTTGCGATAGTTGAGTCCTATCATATTGGAATTTTATATGAGTCAACAAGACCAGTGTAGTGTGAAATTAATTTGAAAAGAAATCCTTCTCTTTCTATATCATACCTTGGTAGATGTTCGTTTTTTTTTCTTTTGTTCACAAGAAATGCTAATCTAATTTATTAAACTCATTATGTCTGTCTGCTTCTCAATATTTTCCAACTTTTCCAAAACTAAAATGGGAGAGCGGCGCTAGGGATCTCAGAGGATTGGATTTTTTTTCATGTACCGTTCCTTCATGGGTATTAAGCCGGTTTAAATAGTTTTTAAGAGGGTTCAAAAGCGATCAAAATTGAAAAGAGTCGTTATACATTTTTGACATTTATCTTAGTTTATTTTTAACTAGTTTATACATGTGTCACATTGGTGCAATTTTCTATGATACAGTTTTACTTTCGGTTTCGAAACTAACTAATAGCATCCATATACTTTTTTTTTTGCTTTTACAATCACGACACTATAATAATATATGCGATATGTGGACGATTTAAAATATCATATTTAAGCATAGTTCACGACTGGGCAAGGCCGGCCCCTCTGGGATAGTAATAATTAATATATGAAAAATTGAACTACAAATACATATATCGTTTTGTATTTATAGTAGTGCAAACATAAGAGAGGTATATTTTTTTAACTTTATTCACGGGTTGTTTAAATTAATTAACACGTTTCGGGTTTTACTTATATTTTCTTTTATTATTCTTACTCCTCTAGAAAGAAAGAGAGAAAGAAAGGAAGAAAGGAAGAAAGAGAGAAAGAATAATAGTACGTCTTGTTTTTTTTGTGTTATAAGCAACTATTGCAACGAAAGCCACCATTCGCCCATGTGTGAAGTATTGTCACATTTGGGCTGGTGCATCTGCTACCTGTCTCTCACTGCTGGACAGCGTTCAAAAGAGAGTCTTCAACCGGATAAATCCTGAACTGTCATTTAAGCTTCAATTTTTGTCCCATCGACGAAATGTTGCAACCCTTTGCCTGTTCTACCAGTATTTTAATGGTGAATGCTCCGATGAACTGCAAGCTCATGTACCCGCTCGACGTAAATACTTCCGACGGATCGGAGAAGCAGCAAAATCCCACCCCTGCACAGTAGATATCCCTAAAAAAAAAGCCCTCTACTCCGACATTTTCTTCCCCAGAACTGCTAGACTTTTGTACTCCCTCTCGGGATTCTGCTTTCCCAACTGTACTGACATGCAGAAGTTCAAGTGTAATATGAACCGACATCTCGCTGCTCATCTCCCTATATAGTATCCATGCAACTTATGTCCCCGATAGTAGCACCGTGCCTTGTTTAGGGTGAATAAGGAATAAAAACTTATAATATTATCAAAATAGTCAACTTCTCTGGTCATACACTGATTTCTTCATTTCCATACTAATACCTGGTTCTATTCTTTCGAGAATAATATTATGGACCCGGGTAATTCACGGCCACCGAGAGTAAGAAGAAAGCCTGTTAACTGTTAACTCTTTATCAGTGCCTAAATCAAAACGTGGATTCCAGGAAAAAAAAGCTTCTTTCTTAGAACTGCACGCCTTTGGAACTCTGTTCCATCTGCCTACTTCCCACCTGACTACAACTTGGCTGTCTTCAAGTCCAACGTTAAGAAATTCCTAATGAACCGCCCCCTTAAGTAAACACTTCATCAAATCTCCACACTAACGTACTGTACTTCCAATAACCCTTATCCCTAAGTGGCTTCCGGGCCTTGATAAGTGGTGACCACCGTGTAAGCAAAAACAAAAACAAAAACAAAACGAAAAATGCCTTCAGGCTATGTAGGTAAGATTTGTTAGACTGTCAGTACTATATGAGGACCCTTTGAAAAAAAGCAATAAAACATTTTTAAAAAGAAAAAGGAACACAGTTCGATTAATACTGAAACTGAACTTTATTCAATATAAAATATAAATATTATCTATGTAAAATTAAGTAATTTTAAAGCAATATACAATTAAATACTGATAAAACTGAATTATGAATTTAAGGAACAAACAATTAAAGACACATCAAACACAAGAATGTTTTGGCCTCCGGAACAAGATCATAGTGCAGTATATGTTTTGATGCTACAGTTCAACTTTTCTGTCCTCGGTCGGTGGAGGAAAACTCTTTCATGACTGAGGTTATTTTTGTTCCTATCCAGATTGCTCCTTATTGGGAAGCTGGATTTTCCCCACAGGATTATATGTTGAGATATTTAAATAACCATTACTTTTAATACAGAAATTATATTTAAAGTTTTGTCTTTCTGTTCTTCTATATCCATATATATATAACAGATACATGTTATCAAAGGCAAGATAAGTTACTTTTCTACCGAACTGGATATGTTTTTGGTGTTTTTATTTAATGTAACATGTTTATTTTGTATAATTTTTAGAATCCCTGTATAGACCCCCCCCCCAAAAAAAAGGTACCATAAAAATTTAAGGGTTTTTATTACAAAATAATATTAGAAACACGCTCAATATATGTCACGGTAACATATATTGAGTAAGTTTTTAATAGTATTTTGTATAGATTTTTAGTTTGAAGTTATTTTCCCAAACTTAATGTATTAAACTATTAAACAGCGAGCTGGCCACCATTTGTCCTTTTCAAATATATCGAGAAACACTAATTTTCGAACCGAATAAACAGTTTATATTAAATAAAAATACTAAAACGTATCTAGTTTGATAGAAAAGTAATTTATCTTGCCTTTCATAATATTTTTTTAATATATTTGTGTTTGGCAACTTTTTCAAATCTATGTTTACAGTAAAACAGCCCCCAAATTTCCTATTTAATTCCCAGTTTCGGTTATGTAAATTATTTACAGTTAAAATGTTATTAAAAAAACTTGAAGCTTTAAATATATTTCAATAAATTAGGGCCGGTGCTAAAATAACGAAAATTCATCGATGGTAAAAAAAAGTTGTGAAAAATGCTAACTTTAAAGTATTTGGAAATACTCAGTCAAAAGTTTTATAAAACTTTAAAACAAAACGGACTGAAAAATATTATATAAAACTTGTTTGTGTTGCAGTAAATAAAAACAACAATAAAATGAAATATTTGGCTTTCTCCGATAGAAATAAAAGTTCAAAAACTAGTTCACTTACTATATTTTGTTAGATTAAAATTATCCCAATGTGCAATTATAATAATTATTATCCAAATGGAGAATTGCTCTTAGAAGACCATATAAGGGCATTCACTAAGATATCCATATTTTTTTATGCCTGTTAGTTGATCAGGAATTGGCGTTACGCTGTCACTGGCCTACTCTCTTGGTGGTAGTGATGAGCAAAGTCGCAAATCCGACATTCAAGCCTATTAGCCTACTTGGACGTGGCCTACGTAAACAAGAGGGCTGTTACATTTTAATCTCCTGACCTCTGGACGTCGTATAATAAAATAAAATGGCCACGGTTAGGCTACAGACGACTCCTACGAGAATAGTCATTAAATTGAAGAGAAATTAATTAAACATATTCAAATGTAACTGTATTTTTTCTTCGAAAAATTAACAATTATTTTACATTTGGAAATTAAGAGAGGAGTATTTTTTTACCGAAAAATAATTTGGTGAATTTGTATATTTAAATAATTTCATAATAATCGTCTACCGTCCAAACTCTCAATTGTGCTATATTCTACAATAGGAGCAGGTCACGTGACCTACGTGTAACGACATTCTAGTCAAGTAAGCCATGCCAGCGTCAAATAATATAATCACCACAGTTTCCGATATTACTCCTTCGTGAGAGGCATTTTTTCATCCGGCGTATTCTTTTCATATTTGAAAATAAATAAATGACCTTGTGCATTGAGAACCTGAAATTTCATATTTCTGTTGCAGATATTGACGGTACCAGACTCTTACAAAGGAACATGTTTCATATGAGTGCGCCAGAAATACAGATGTTTCATTGAAAATGTTAAGGCAGAAAACGGTTGAACAAATCGACATTGTCCGGCGCCCGCTGAAAGTTTCCGAACCAGATGCAGTTAGTATCAGCAAAGTTAGGAAATGGGTTTGTCAGTTTCATAATGGCGGCTTTTACGACCTGGACATAAAATAAAGCAGGTCCAATTGCATTAAATGTAGTAATGACTGTATGATAACACAATATGTCGCCCTATTTAATGGAACAAGCTTCAACGTCTAAATTTTCGAGTTAAAACTTTGGATGATTTGTTTTGGAACGGCTCCCGCAGATAATTCGGATTATTTACTTTCATAAGGTTTCGGATGAGGAAACTTCTGATCTTCTGGAAGTACTTGGGAATATTTCTGTCGAAATTTGGTACCTGCATGGAATTCGAACGGACGGGAAGTTCGACAGAAAGATTCACGAGTTCGATAAGAAACGCATGGAAAAGGTTGGAGGTTACATCGGCCAAACCTTTGTTTAAATTAAAAGATTAAAACAGTAGTACGAGTAATTCAAAATTATACATAGAAAAATAAACAAAATGCTACAAGGCCCATAAGTGGGGTTAGGAGAAATCCGCCACGGGTTCGGGAGAGAATATTAAATACTTTAAGTTTTGCGATAAAATCTAATTACGGAGTTTGGATGTGTTCAAATGAAAAAAAGGAAAAAAAAATGTTTTGTATAATAGATCCAGGGGATGGATAAGACATCTTCATATTTTTCTCCTCGTGCAAACATGGCCGCTCTTTATTTTATTCTCAACAGGTTTTCCGCTGAACTAGTTCATCTCGCTTATTTTCATATTTTACTCGCCCTTATTTGTGTGAGAGAGAATTAGGAATTCACTATATGACATTTTTTTTTATCTTCCTTGTTATAGAATCATGCATTCCATTTTAAGCATTGCATTCTACAAGTATTTTGGGGGAAGGGATGTTTTTTTCTTTTCTAATGTAAATTGATTTGAATAATAGCATTTCTGTTTGCAAGATTAAGCTTTCGAATGTATAATACAAGTTTTATTACAATTCAAAACACGTACGAATTGCCTTAGAATATATATATATATATATATATATATGTGTATACATACATACATATATATATGTATGTGTGTGTATGTATGTGTGTATGTGTGTATACCTACATGCAAACACAAACACATCCACACAAACACACACATATAAGGATTGTATAATTTGGTTTCCTAGATGCAGATTCATTGAAACGCGTGTGGTCATTAGATAATGCTATATGAACGATAGAGTATATATTACGTTTATTATAAAAACGTAATTGGTTATATATGTGCATGCATGTTTCAGTAAAATGTCAATTAAGAGAGACACACCTCACGGGACCGAAAGATGTATCTCCTTGTTTTCGATCGGATAAGGTGGGGTTCTTTCTCTCTCGTTCTCCCCCCCCCACACACACACATATATATATATATATATATATATATATATATATATATATATATATATATATATATATACATAAAGGAGATAATCTATATTCTTCTCAAATACAATACAACATAACCACGTTGTCACACCAGTTTTCGTCAGATCGCCGAAGTTAAGCACCGTTGAACCTGGCTAGTACCACATGAGTAACTATTTGGGATGTCTACGTTCTGTATGTGCTATCCGCTAATTTCTTCATTGTTTCCAGTCGCTCTGAACCTCCATACGCACTGATTCAAGAGAGGTGTAGTCAACGACTGTGCAACATTTTCCACAAAAATTACACGCGTAGGCACGATTATTATGGATATTCATAGTGTTTAAAGACTGAAAACACACATACACAATATATATATATATATGTATATAGATAGAAATATATATATATATATATATATATCAATACAACTATGTATATATACGTATATATATATGTATATATACGTATATATATATGTATATATATATATATATATATATATAGATAGATAGATAGATAGATAGATAGATACATATTATAAAGCCCCCCCCCTTTGGGTTGAGCACTGTCGTAAATAATCTCACTCGCTATTAATTTGGCTGAAAAATGCGAAGCTCGCAGTTTGTTTACAAACAAGCGTTTGAGCACTTTACAAGTGGCGGACGGATTTTTATTTAAATAGATATTCGGACAGATTAGTTGCGGGCACCGCTTCCGTGGTCAATGGGTCGAACTGCCGACTGTCATCACGACGGTTCTAGGTTCGATCCTCGGCTTGGAATAGGTGCTAGTCTAGATACACTGATGAGTTGTGATACACCGAAACAGGACTGTATGTCGATGACTACAAATCTATTTCATATATATATATATATATATATATATATATATATATATATATATATATATATATAAATGCAACTCTTTCTGTGTATTTGAGTTCGTTCCCTAACGGCTAAACATATATTCTTTAAAATTTACAGAACTTTAGTGTATAAGTCTGGGAGTAATCGTAGTTAAGTATTATCTCACAATGCACCCGATAATTACCGATAATCGATCATTGAAACCATTATGTAAATTTATCTACCATTACTAAAGTCATTTTTCTATGCCGTCGATAAGCAACAATGAACAACGGGCCCTGAGAATTCAAAAGTGGGTAAATGTATAGTTATTTGTTTTTTTTTGCTTTTTTTTTCTATTTTTGCAGACCGTGGTTTGTAGGCTCAAACCCCGCACGTAAATTTACTTCTGTTTTTTTTTCGTTAAATTGAAAGAAGTTTATATAAAATAATTTTAGAAAAGGAACAGTAGGTTCTCTACAGTGCAATGTAGAATGATATATAATTTTGACTAAGTTACTGCATGGAGGCATTTGACCCCCCCCTTCCAGGTTAGTTCACGGATTTCGATGACAATAAAATACAGAAGTCTGAAATATTCGTTATCATTCAATCCCGGGCAACGTCGGGGTCGGGCCCCCTGCTGGTATATATATATATATATATATATATATATATATATATATATATATATATATATATATATACTAGGAAAAGTACCCGTCGGTTACTGGGTTCAAAAACAGCCTATAGAAAATGGACTCTGATTTATGAAAGTATAATAGGTTATGTAAACGAAGGGTTGTGAAGAAATAGCTTCGAATTTGGGAGTATCAAAACCAAAGCAAAATATGATGTAAGTAAAAATAAAATAGATAATCCCCATAATTTATTATACCATACTTGTTCACACGTAAACACTTATCACAATATTATGTGGATCTATATTAAAAAAAACTCGTTAAACTTTGTAACATATTTCCATTCTATGGAGGTCAGGCGCGAACGAACACCCCCATTTTATTTACAACTCTCTCTATATGGGCATTTGACCTAAAGTCAAATACACATCTGACGAAGGAAAATATTCCCGAAATATCATATCTTGCGAAATTATGATCTATCCAAGTTTACGAACATAAAAACAATAAAGAAAGTTATAAAAGTAGAAAAACTTATGTACACATAAATAAAAGGTGGATCTAATTTCCCTGTTATATTTTAATTGTCTTCAGTTTGTTTTTATCCTAATAGTTCTGCAGTATTTTAATTTCTATCGATATTAATTTTATACAGCCACTAATAATGCTTCAAGAAACATAAATTAACGTGTAAAATCAAAACGAATTTATAAAACTTACTATGACTGTCTGCGTATCTCCATATATTCAGTAATATCTTTTGCGAAACTAAAAGTAGCAGAACGGCGATAGGGGACTCAAATGATTGGATTTTATAACCCGTTCTTTTATGGGTTGTTAGCCGGTTAAGTCATTTTTTTATTGGTCAAAAATTTGTAAAAATAGAAAAATATCTTTTACGTTACACACTTTAGTTTATTTTAAATCAATAAATATGCATATAACGTTGAATGTTTTCGATTCTAGCTGATGGTATCCACATTATTTTTTACTTTTGAAATCGTGACTCTATAATAATATATACGAAATCTGGACCAATCAGAATATCATATTTAAGCGTATTTTACGACTGGGACAAAGCCAGACCCTCACCACCGCTAGTCATATACAATCATTTCATAGTATCTTTATTGTACATTCGTTCGTGGCTCTATTTGCGACTACAATCCTGAATTTATTTATTGTAACTGTAAGTTTGTTAACAATAAATAGACGACTATGAGTACTCTGGTTATTGACAATACCAATGTCTCTAATTCTGGATTCAATTTCTTCCAGGCTTATATTGTCAACAGATTTTTGGTTTCTATATTATGTTATTTTTCTGGTGACCTAGATTTTAATAAAACAATTAGACAAAGGATTTTCTCTTGGCAGATAAAGACATATGTGGCGTGCCTTGTACGCTGTTCTTTTAGCTTCGTCAGCAATAAAATAAGGTCAATAAAAAAAGAGAAAAAATAGTTTTTTCGATTAAAATTCATGAAATGATATTTTTTTATAATTCAACACAAAAATACAAATACGATTTGGACGGGATAAAGTGAATTTGTGATTAGTCAGATAGCTAGTGAAACTCAGGGTGAAATTGGAGACGGCTAGACAAATTAAAAAAAAACGGTTGGTTAGGTAGGAAGAATCGAACGTGCACTGACTTAAATTAAGGGCTCGGGACGGTGCGTAAAAAGTACGAAGTCAGATTTTGTTTAATCTCGTTATTTTTTTTTCTACTGAAAAATTATAGAAAGGTGACGCACATTTGCTTATGTGAAACATTTTGTGAAACAAAAAAAAATGAGAACGATTAAATCAACGTAACACAAACACCATATTGTCAGGCCTTTCATACTGATTTCTTAAAACCAAAGAATTGGTGCTTTATCCAGTCCACAAATCAGCTGTTAGAAGACACCAACTTTTAATGGAAACGTGCACTTTACAAGATCCAGAATTTCCGTTTACAAGTCACTTGTAAAGAAGACGACACATTTTAATGAAAGCATGAGGTTCATTAAACCCAGTATTTATTATGCCTTAAAATTGCTTAAATCATATAAAAAATGTGGCACGAAAGGATACGAATAGACTTGTTACACACGTGGCGTTAGAGCAACAGGGACAGATTGGCCCAAACAATGTACTATTTGTGCGAAACAGCTTAGTCTTGTTAGGCACATTAGAGAACAATCCGATTTTGATTTAGAAATACAGCGTTAGTCCTAAAGGACCTGTAAATAATCGCATGTTGTTTCAACTGATGCAAGGCCAATTATGTTGGTCAGTTCATATAAATGCAATTCAGATAATTGTGCCTCGGATCAGTAAAATTAAGGATACGACAAATCTGCCGAGAAGGTTGTATTGTTTTATATATATATATATATATATATATATATATATATATATATAATATATATATATATAATATATATATATATATATAATATATATACATATATTATATATATAATATATATATATATATAATATATATACATATATTATATATATATATATATATATATATATATATATATATATATAATGAAATTTATGTGCACGTATGCGAAAGGTTCGTCATATTAAATAAATAGTGCGTTCTTTTATTCGGCAACATCGCGTTTGAAATAAATATTTTCTATATATAGCACGATTTTTCTTTAATACTTGACTTCTGCATTTTAATTTATAAATAATATTATAACATCACTAGTAGGTTCTCCACAGTGAAGCAATGCAGACTACAATGTACTGTAGATTACATGTCAGCCGCATATATATATATATATATATATATATATATATATATACGTATATATATATGTATATAAAATATATATATATGAATTAATACACATATATATGTATTAATACATATACACATATGTATGCTTTAATATGTATATTATCTATATAATTCGACGATCGTACATTTACATCTTTTGAAAGTGATCAGAAATATATATATGCATATATATATATATATATAAATATATATATGCATATATATATATATATATATATATATATGCATATATGTGTATAATATACATACTAGCAATAACACCCGTCGTTCACTGGGTTCAAAAACAGCCTACATAAAATGGACTGTGATTTATGAGAGTATGATAGGTTATGAAAAGGAAGGGTTTAAAAGAGATTGCTTCGAGTTTGGGGATATCAAAACCAAAACAAAATATGACGTAAGTAAAAATAATATAGGTAAACCTCATAATTTATTATACCATACCTGTTCACACTGAAACACTTATCACAATATTCTGTGGATTTATATTAAGAAAAAAAAACACTTCTTAAACTTTGTGACATATTTCCATTCTATGGAGGTCAGGCGCGAACGAACACCCCAATATTTTATTATACTATATTTCTCCAAACTGAAACATAATTATCAAAGGATACTGACGCAAATAGATATGAAAAGTATTTATTAATGTCTGTGCCTATTACCATTCTATGGGGGCCAGTAGCGAACGCAAACCCCACAATTCTATTATACCATCCCTATTAAAGGTGAAAACACTTTTCAAAGTATTATTATGGACATCTATATCAAAAACACTTGTAAATGAGTTTTTTTTCATTTTTAAATTTTTTATTTCCATACTTTGTGGACCAGACGCGTACGCAGACCCCACAATTTTAATTAATCATCATTATGCCAGATCAAACATACCATTCTCGTGTCTTGATACATCTTCTATTATTATATGTGATCAGTTTTCTATAATATGCAACCATATAGGAGCCTATTCGTGACCAGACACACAGACATTCAACATTATATTATAGATATATGCATATAAAGTCATTATATATATATATATATATATATGCATATATATACATATATATATATATATAAATACAAATACATATATACAGAGAGAGAGAAAGAGAGAGGGAAAGAGAGAGACAGTAAGAGTTTTGTTCTTATTACTATATATTAATATTACTTTAATAATCGAAACTTAATATTCTCTATATTACTTAATACGTAATAGGCATGAATTGAAATACTATATTTACGCGTATTTTACGACCGGGCAACGCAGGATAGCTTGCTAGTATAATATAAATATCTCCTGAATTAATTAATTACACAAAATATTGTTTTTATTCATATGAGTCAATGCAATCTTATTTTATTTCTTGGAAGAATAATCCGTGTGTTTATATAAATAGATATCAAAAAGCTGGATTATAATTGCATGAAAGCATAGAATTGAGAGAAATGAAAGTTGGTTAACAGACATTAAATAAGAAAATATTATTAGCAAATTAAAAACGACAAGCAAGGGAATGAGAGAGGATGGGGTGAGGAAACATATATAATTACAGCCGAGGGTAAGACGATAGGACTTAAGAGATTGACCGGTTGAATGGGGGGGGTTCAAGTGCTTTGTTGTGGATATGACCTTAAACTATATCCGATGATGAGGCCTCAGCTTGCGGGTTTTGGGGAGTCTCGACTGTCGAGCCACACTTTAATTGCCATTGCTCTCAGGTTTTCTCTGCCCCAGAGTGGTAGTACCTGTTAGGGTCCCAACTATGGGTTAAATAGAAACCGTCTTGAAAATATATATATATATATATTCTATTAAAAAATATTCTACAGAATCACTGGATTCGGCATTAAATAAGCTGAAAAGGGTTGATATGCCGTTAAAAAACAACAAAATAATTCAGGGGTGTTAGTTACGGGATTTGACGGTTAAATTCGGAGTTGCAATAAAAACTAGATCAATTTAGAATTTAAAAAAAAATTAATTGTCAAATTTCTGCAGAGAAATAGAAAATCGATCAAACTTATTGTTGGGAGATACTATATGCGGGAGGGGAGGCTAAAAAGGCGAAGAAATAGAGTGGTGAGGATTATAGGATATCTGCGAGACATATTTGGGAAATTAGATGAGTGATGATGAATATTTGATATGGATATACATGAGTAATTAGTTATACCAACATTGGTATGCTCGGGAGGGTTGCAATTTAGATGCAAAATGAAACAGAGAGGGTAGTTTCGTGAAGGGATGGTATAGACCTGGTTTATAATGTTTTAATTCTATAGTTAAGGCAAAGTATAATAATGGAGAATGTGAAGGGAATAATTCCTTACAGATGAGGTATAGTTGGGTTATACATAAAACAAACGATGTACTGAAGGGCAGGGTTGAACAGTTTTAATTCTTATGAAAGAGAGTACATACATTGCAAAATAACGGATTCTAGCCGAGATGTGTAAGAAGGGTATAAAGAGTTTTACTCATCCTGCACCTCTAATTGATGTAACATTTATCCATCTATAATATAAATCTCACCTGGCTGTTTAAATGTATTATGTATGTATGTATGTATGTATCTTTTCGGGGTCAACGGCCAACTAGCACCGTATATTTTTGTGTGCATGTATGTGTGTGGTGGGGTGGAGAGGGCTCCCGTAAGCCGCGGTGAAGGCAACCTTTCTAGGAGAAGCAAATCTCTGATTTAAAAAAAAAAACATAAAGCAGGAGACCAGTACCCGCATTAAGCTGGTGTGCATTTTAACCTGTTGCTGGCTATCATGTTCTTGCTTGTTGCTGGATCTCAATATTTTTAACTGAGAGAGAGAGAGAGAGGGAGAGAGATAGAGAGAGAGGGACTTAGCTGTCGTACAAAGCTAAGACTCTGTAACATCATCTGTGTATAGATACTCCCCCAGGCATTTACCTATAAAAATGGTCCTG
>NC_136515.1:60827605-60842605 GCF_053919585.1 Euprymna scolopes
GAGGAAGCTACAGACAGCCAAAAGCACGGCCGGGTAGCTGAAACAATAATGTAACTTAACAGAAAGATATGGTAATAAAAAATAAAACGCATATTTGCTCTACAACAGTATTGGCAACTTTCATCTGTTTTTTCTTAATTACCATTTCCACTATATATATATATATATATATATATATATATATATATATATATATATATATACATATATATATATATATATATATATATATATATATATACATATATATATATAGGTGTGTGTGTGTTTTCATTGAATATTTGAGAACGGAAACGTAACTGTTACACGGTAGCTTAAAAACAATATTTTTTCTGAAGCCGTAATAATTTTAACTTCATTTAATTAATCTATAGTAATTAAACTATAGAGACCACCAACGCACGCTACAGTTTACCCCCACCTGTGCGTAAAACGATGTACCTGTCATTTAATTTAATATTATCATCCTAAGTTGTTTACGTTACAAAGAAAAAAAGCTTTAAAAAAATTTGATATTTAAACAAAAAAATGTCAGCATACAAAATTAATGAAAATTCGAGACAAAAATCGTGTTTACAATATCGACGCTTTAAAAACAACGTTTCTATGTAGTGACGTGTTTTAAGCCATTGACATACCCATGTTTTACAATTTAGCAAAATTCAAATAATAGTCACATTTTCATGAAAGTTTCGATAATTATTCATTATTAAATGAACTTATATAATAAAAGTAGGTTTTGTTAAATATATTAGTATATTTTTAAGCGTTCTCCTCCCTCTTATTTTATGTTCCGAAAATTAACAAAAAATAAATGTTGGTTGATAAAATATTTAACATTTTTTAAACCTGAAAGCGTCAAATACTTAAAAAAATAGTTATATAGATGCATATATATATATATATATATAAATTATATATAAATGTGTGTATATATGTATATATATGTATATATGTATATATATATGTATACATATGTATGTATATATATATATATATATATATATATATATAATATTGTCATTTTTTCACTTACCTTAACTGTAAACAAAATTTGGCATAAAAGCAATATTATTATGTTACAAAAAACACTTTTATTTGATTTTTTCTCTCGGTAATATAATTATTTACAAAAAAAAAAAAACCTAAAAAAAAATAAGTAGTTTTAAAAAGCTTTAAATGATATTAAATTCAAAGATTACGCGATATGAAGTTTAAACAGATTCGTTTCATAAAAGGTTTCCAATAATAGAAAATATATCCATATAATAGAATATATGACTCTAGAGATAATAAAAATTGCAAAAGCAAAATCCACAAAAAAATCGTTTGGATTTGATTATTTAAAATGCAGAGGTGATAATCAAAAATTGCGCTTTTTTTTCCAAAAATATACGGGCGCCCGTAAGCAGCAATATTTTTAAATACATGTATCCAGAGAACAGGTTACAATTAATTTAACGTCTGTGTAGTTCGTTATTAAAAATCTATTTGTTTTATAAAAACTATGTCTTGTATTGCTTTTCATCCATTTTTTTTATTGTACATTTTATTTGTCATACATTTCTGCATAAATGCTCTTCCATAGAAATTGACCCAAATACACAAAATGATGACGTCACTGCATATTGTCTATAATGCTGGCATTTTACACAACCTATTTTACTATATTAAAATCCGTTACTTTTTGTGTTTTATGTGTAATCACAATTTAGTTGTAATTAATAAAATCTAAAATTAAAGAAAATATTAGAAACGCATCAAATCCATTTCACCAACTATGCAGAAAAGGTAATATTATCTATTTTCTATTATATATTATATATGTAGTATATATTATATTGAGCCGAACGGTTGAAATTTTCAGATTGGTATCTGGTGGCGCGTTTTATTCACTGGTGTAGATACACCCCCGGATAAATTCACTTGGCTGGTAAGCGACAAGGTTGTATTCCACGTAATGGTGTTCCGGTAACCTGCTGAAAGATGGCTTCCTGAACTTGCATGTAAAGCAGATATTTTTCCATAGCGAATTGTTACATCTAAAGTGTGTGCAACACAAAGTTGCACCATGTGGATCACCTAAAACGCTTCTTTACTGGGGTCCGACACAATCTTAATAAGCTAAATGTATACTCGTAACTGAGTATACTATACCATCTGTAATCTTCAATATATATTTTGATTTATATACTTTTTTACTAAAATGTAATTTGTTAGGACGTATATAAATTATATTTTTCAGGCAGCATTTTTCTCGCAATGCTTGAATACATTTAGTGTAATGATATTTTATCTCACTAAAACATAATTTATTTATTTTATTTATTTAAGGAATGTTATGATCATATTTATAGTTGTTGCTTCACCACGTTTCCGCCGAACTATTTACCCTGCCATCTGCAAGTCTTTAAACACGACAGGATAGAGATGCTGATGGAAGGCAAAGGAATAGTTATCCGAAACGTCATAGAAAAAAGAGCAACTATTGAGATGAGGATAATAGTCCGCAAATAAATAAACAAATATATAAATAAACAAATAAATAAATACACAAATAAATAAACAAACAAATAAATAAACAAACAAATAAATAAACAAACAAATAAATAAACAAACAAACAAACAAACAAATAAACAAACAAATAAATAAACAAATAAATAAACAAATAAATAAATAAACAAATAAATAAACAAATAAATAAACAAATAAATAAATAAATAAATAAATAAATAGATAAATAAATAAACAAACAAACACATAAACAAACAAATAAACAAACAAATAAATAAACAAATAAATAAATATACAAACAAATAAATAGACAAATAAATAAATAAACAAATAAATAAATTAACAAATAGATAAATAAACCAATAAATAAACAACCAAATAAACAAACAAATAAATAAACAAACAAATAAATAAACAAACAAATAAATAAACTAACAAATCAATAAATAAACAAATAAATAAACTAACAAATCAATAAATAAACAAATAAATAAACTAACATATCAATAAATAAACAAATAAATAAATAAAAATAATAAATAAACAAACAAACAAATAAACAAACAAATAAATAAACAAACAAATAAATAAATAAACAAATAAATAAATAAATAAACAAATAAATAAATTAACAAATAAATAAATAAACAAACAAATAAACAAACAAATAAACAAATAGATAAATAAACAAATAAATAAACAAACAAATAAATAAATAAACAAATAAATAAACAAATAAATAAATAAACAAATAAATGAATAAACCAATAAATAAATAAATAAACAAATAAATAAATATACACATTACTCATATCAAGGAATTCTAATAAAAATTAATATATAAAGCATCTTAATTAATTGTATTTCAACCACTTCATTTTCAATAAGGTATTTAGAAAACCCCGATCGGAATGATACTGAAGAAGTTATATATGTTTATAGAGCGATCTCTCGTGAGTTTAAGAGTTTTAGTCAGGCAGATAAATAATAGCTTTTTATAGCCTTCGCTTGGCTTAAAGCAATTGCTTATATGTTCTTTGCTCAGCTTTCCCATGTTTATATCATTATTTTCACTTATTTCATTAAAATATCTAGAAAAGTCTCATTCATAATGAGCATTAACCACGCTTAACATTTTGTTTATAAATAGATTTTTACATGGAAATATGCTTATACACATTCCCTTGCAAATGTAAGACCATGACTACAAAGAAATGCTAAGTTTAAAAGACCGCTTGTCATTGTCATACCACATGCCCGATTCATAAATTGATTCATCGACTAAGTTAAAAGTTATTTGTCCTCCCTGTGAATCGAACCATTGATGTATTGGCATCTGACAGAACCTACGTCTCTAGTTATTCATCGCGACAGATGCATTACTCTGCATTCGATTACCACAAGCGGATATTGCGTTTCCGCATCCAACTGTTTTTTTTTTTTGTATGTGTGTGCATTGACGAAAAATGACACAAAACAAAATGATTTATTTATAAAAAGTTATTTTACCCATAACGAATCTGTGAACCGGATATGAGGTAACGTCTAACTTTAGTCTGACATCATCTATAATATGCGTGTAAACATTAGCCACAACGATGCTTTATAGTTCAATATACATGACAAAATACCGGATATAGTCTTACACCTGCGTTAATCTCACGGGGTGTTTTTACACCATAATTTTGCGTAAGTGCTCCTTATTCCTAGTTGGAAACATATTTTCTTTACTCATTTCCAATAGTTTCCTGGCCCAGGAAGAATATACCACACGTTGTATTGTGCCGATATTGCCCGGGATTAAATTAGGACCCGTTAAATTTTTATTGTCGTCAAAATCTATAAAATCATCTATTTTTATATCAAATTGATAAGTTGCTTAATCTAGTTGCGGACTCTTCACAGTGCACCGGACAAAGAATTTACATGTCTCCCCGGGTGATGTAGTGCACAATATATTGTAGTTTACGTTGCACTGTAAAGAACCTACTGTTGATTTTTGTATCTCTGTTTTCCTTGAAGGTAGATGTCGCTTTGTCCTTTTGCGGTGTCGACTCACTCCAGTTTACAAACGCAGATATGATATTTTTATTTATATATTTTTGTATTTTTTCCTGTGAGGATGAAAATTTGTAGATATAAGCGCACATAATGCTACTCTGTAATATTTAATATGGAATTAATATGTTTTGGGATTTTATTTATCATAAGGTTGGATGGTATTATTACTTTATTAGCAATATCTTACCTTTTCAATCTCGAAACTATTAGCCTAGTTAATGTAATTTCTTTCTAAGTTTAAACAACTATTTATTAACTTTTTCTATGTTTAAGCTTAATCATGATATTTTTCTATGGGGATCTACGATTTTTCCAGGCTTCCAATAGATTCACTTGCTCTTTGTTTGATTGCAGTTTCATTTTTTTGCCCCCATAAACACATATGTAATACTTATGTACGACACTCGTCTGCTTTTAATAAAATACGCCAATTATCTCCTTTTCATACCTTAATTCTTTCTGTTTCATTTGTTACTTTTCTTTTCAAATCAGTAGCAACATTAGTCTCTGAAGCGACGTGGTTGCTATGGAACGCAGTCAATAAACGTCGCTCATCTCCTTACATATTTTAAAGATGTGTAACACAAGAAAATGCATTTTAACTTTTGTTTTACTGAGCGAAAATTGATATTTTTTAACGATATAGCTGAGAAAATGATCTATAAACTGCAATATTTGTTTGAAATGTCGTCGAAAAATGAGTGCGCAGTGATGCTTTAAACAGTTATTAATAAATTACAAAAAATACCATTTACAATATATATTCAAATTCTACCGTTTTTAAATTATATATATATATATATATATATATATATATATATATGAACATGAAATAAGATTAATTAATAATTAAGTGATAGAAAAATTATAAAAAAGTAAAATAATATATTAAGTCCAGTTGAGGATAGAGCACACGTTTGCTAGTGCATTCTGAAAGACCGGCCAAGGAAATGAATTGGAAAAGTTTCCTCATCCCAAACCTGACAAGATAATTCCATTGACGTGACTTGACATGACTATCGTCGCATGCAATGCGCGTGTGAACCCGAACGCCTGTCGTTGCTATGAACGTGTGAAACGCGTTCGACGGACATGCAGAACGTCGCTTATTCTTGACAACTAATATTATCCCCTGACAGGACCCATGGGATTAGGGGTCGTTTGCGAATTTTGGTGTCACGCTCAGAACCGACCCATAACATTCCAGTTTGATTAGGATATATTGCTTACTAAGATTTCTAGGGTCTTCATGCAGACATGACCAATTATTGTTTTTTTAGTTGCCCTCGCCAAATCTTTCTTTTTTTATCATTACATATATACATATATATACATATATATATATATATATATGTAATATGTATGCATATACAGTACTGGTCAAAATCATAATAGCAATTAAGAAAGTAAGCGTTTACGCATATTATCGAATTTTTTAATACAACAAATGGTTGAAAAATATGAAATGGGAAAATATGATGGAAAAAATAAAATTTACTTCATTCGAAACCTTAACCCTGATCTAATAATTATTAAAAAAAAAAAATAATTTCACCTGATCAAAATGATAAGATCACTTTAATAAAATCGGCTAGTTTTGAAAAAAAAATGAATGCGAAAAGCTTTCTATGTTACTAAAGCAACTTGTTAGTGGATTAAAAAAAAAAAACATCTTACTAAATCATAAATGGCAAAAGGGAAACCATTATCAGAGTTTGAGAGAGGAAGGATCTTTGAGCTTAATAGGGGTGGACTCTCCCATAGATCCATTGCAAACGAAGTGAATCGTAGCAAAACCGTCATCACAATTTTTTTAAGAAATCCATATATATGCATGATTACATTGACATACCGTTCTCGTCGGTTCACCGAAGGTAAGAAACGCTGAGCCTGGATACTACCATATGGGTGACTATTTGGGAATTCTAAGCGCTGTATGTAGTCTCCATTAATCTCTGCATTAGTTCCAGTCGTCCTGGACCTCTACTTTTACGGGCATTTAACAACGCTGAGTCAGGAGAGGTGCGGTTGATAACGATAAAATATAAATGTCTATTGATTTTAAAATACCAGTAAAAAAAATCGAGCGAATATACCGTACAAGTGTATTTTTACATTTAAGAAAATAACTGCGCATTTAACATAAGTGTTCTTACGGAAAGTGGTGAAAATATGAAATATGTAGTAAAATATTTAGAGATTTGTAAAGAATTGGAATTTATATCGGTAATTGTATCAGTATTTATTACGGAATCGATAACTGTATCGAAATCCTCCCATTTGCAGTATATATATATATATATATATATATATATATATATATATATATATATATATATATGCTATTTGTTTTTGCGATACGTTTTGAATGAATTCGATTATTTACGAAAGGGCTTTTTTACCTAAATTCGAGTTGGGAATAAGTTTCCCTTTGCCCAATTTGCTACCCCAATATGGGGAGAGGCGTATATATTATTTCTTTAAAATAATTATACACTGAGACGTGTTTCGTCGTCTACGACTCATCAGTAGCTGAATCTAACGAGAATCGAAATCGGGACCCCACGGTAAGGAGCGTAAACTCTTACCGCTCATCAATCTGGCAGGACTGTCTGGATATATCGCGATTTACTTAGATATTATTTGTTTTTGTTTTTGCGATACGTTTTGAATGAATTCAATCATTTACGAAAGTGCATTTTTCCTAAACATTTAAAAATAAACAATATATATATATATATATATATATATATATATATATATAAATCAAAGTGCTGAAATAGTTATATGGAATAAGTCACAGAGAGAGCTGCAACCTTGGTTGCAGAGAGTTTCCCTAAGAAAGGAGGTCTTAACAGATCTGAAAGGGAGAAACAAACAAAATATCAAGGTATCATGTCTGAAATGCAAATAAACTGGAAGCTTAGGCAGATATCAATCATACCAGTTATTATATTTGAGACATGGCTTATGGAGTAGAGCCTGAAGTCTTATCTAACTAATATTTCTGGTGAACTTAATGCGAAAGAGATCCAGGCACTTCAGTGAACGATGAGGATACTAAAAAAAAGGCCTTCGGTTGATTTCAATAAAAAAGCTGAGCAATGTTGACAGCTAGTTTGGCTGCCCGATACTCAACATAAAAATCTTCAAAGTAAGAAAATTGAAAAAAAAATTTTTTTTAGGAAACTAGGCTGTCCTACCAATTTTGTGAAGTTTCTTCAGCAGTTACACGATAACATGAAAGCCTGAGTGAACTTTAGTAGATTTCTCTCTGATCAAATTTAAGTTGAAAACAATATTATATACTTGTGTTCCGAAATGGTTTTTGCGTCGTTTATTTATTTATACCTATTTATTTAATTAGTAGTTTACTTTGCTAACCGTTCTTTTTTTCGATTGCTTTTACTTACAGAGTCACATAAAAAAACAAAGCTAAGTGTTTACGAAGCATGCATTATAACTCCGCTGCCGGAGAGTTGGCTAGCATACAGAGAGTTGGCTAACATATAGAAGCAACTCAAGTTATTGGAAATCGGTTCACTTAAATTGTCTTCAGAGAATACTTAATAATACCTGGATGATTTTACGACTGCCAGTGCTGTTCTTGAATGATTAAATACTACTATTCTGGAAATGAAAACCATTCAAATCAAAGGCGTTGAACTGGACACTTAGGATGGAGGACAAAATACTTCCTAAGACACTGTTTCAGGGAGAGATAGATATGGGGAATAGACGAAAGAATAAAAAAAAAAGGTTTTAGGATTCTCTGAAAAACAACTTAAAATACTTCAGATGGATGTATATAATAGGGAAATCCAAACGAAAGATCGAGTACTGTGGAAAAAGACCATCAGAGAAAGTAGTAAGATTTTTGAAAGAAGCGTGTAAATCTTGTTGTTTTAAATGTGTTTTAAAATGCTGGACTAAAATATAATGCAAGAGGAATTACAACAAGCACTTAAGTGATCTGTATGTGGGCAAATACCTGTCGTAAAAAGCCGGTGTTTGCTGAAAATGTTATTATCTCCCCTTGGCCGCTGTAACGTAAAATATTCCAGTGTAAAAATTCATCTTATTTTTATCTATTAGAGAAAAATACTATTTTTAAGATCGGATTTTTTTTTTTGATTTTCGATACTTATCAGAAGAGTTTCTATACAAAACATATCGACGAAAACTGCAAGACATATAAATTACCTTTGTGGGAAATTCGGAAAAGCTAGACTCAGCTGTTTCGGAACCTAGGAGGATGGAACTCTTTCACACACACAAAGTGTCTTTTATACTATAATAATAATAATAATAATAATAATAATAATAATAATAATAATAATAATAATAAAACTAAAAATAAACTATCCCATCTTGCTCATGAACTTTGGTATTTTTAGTCTAAGTGCTGGCAAACACAAAGTACTCTGGCTGGAGTTTTCACCCTTACTTTCTTTCTGAGTACCGGGTTCTATTATTTTGTAAATTTCATCTTTTTGAGTCCGTTGCAAACACCTGCAAACCCCTAACACTTAGGTTAATCCCAGCCGGACAGCTGACACCAAGGTCCCTCTAGTTGAACCCAGCGGTCGCTAGGATTAGGGCTGGACGAGATGACCACACAAACTAATCAGCCTATTGTCACGTGAACCAAGGCGAGCATAAAATAATATTGACGATGCGGTTCACAGGGTGGAAATGTCGACGTGTTGGAGACAAAGGAACACAGCAAGAACCATCATAGGAGAAGAATTAAGTAAAAATGCATGACAATTGCATTGTTAGTGTATGGGGTTTTGAGTATGGAAATATCCAGAGAGTGGGGATAGACGAGATATATGCTGGTTACTTAATGAACAAAAAAAAAAGAAGAGAAACGTAAGTCCATGTAAATTGTCGGAAAGACAGCTGGGAATTAAGGGAATTGTTATTTACATATTAACTATGAAATTAATAACACACATATATATATATATATATATATATATATATATATATATATATACATATATATATATGACCATCCCTCTTGAAGAAGCCCGCATAAATCGGGCGAAACGTTGAGTATCCAGGCCCTTCCACCTCCATTTTATTTCATATATATATATATATATATATATATATATATATATATATATATATATATATATATATATATATATATGTACACTATTATTATAATACATACGTGTATATATGTGTGTATTTATGTAAATGCCCTTTTCCCTCTCCTCTCTCCCAAATTCTCTTATATATATATATATATATGTGTGTGTGTGTGTGTGTGTGTGTGTAGATAATATTCTTATCTCCCTCTTTCTCCTTCTCCCTCTCTCTCTCTCTCTCTCTCTCTCTCTATATATATATATATATATATATATATATATATATATATATATATGTATATAGCTAATATGTTTTATGCAAGTTAACTATTTGGACAATGATTACTAGGGCTATGACAGCAAAATATTCTTATTATTTTTTGGAATCTAAAATATATATCCGACACAGTAAGACACAATTAATCAACCGAAAAGCACATCACTCTATATAAAAGCATATAAGATATCAACGGATACACACTCGATAGTCAAAACAATGAAAATATTACGCTGTTTTACTAGCACTAGAGAATACATATGAATGAATAAGATAAAGTCCTTTATTTAGATAACTCAATAGTGAAATACTAGAGCTATACATATTTTTCTTTCAGGTATAAACGCATAATTATTTATGCATTTTTGAAAAGTTTGTTACCACTAGAGTCACAGGCACAGAACATCAAGTGGAGTGATGCAAACTACGAACTGTAGGTGCACTTACTTGCTAGTTGCATTGCGTCTAACCTCGAGTTGTGGAGACACCTCCGAATATAGGGATCAGTGCCCAAAATCAAAGGTCTTCTTCGAACATCATTGACCACTAACAAAATATATTAAAATAATATCTGAAACAATGTAAAAATGTAACTATTTATATTTGGTAGATTTATAAAACATATTTGCCTGCACATTAAATGTACCAACGTCCCAAAAAGTTTTTTAAACCGTCGATAACGTTAACATACTCGTAGTTTCGTAATTTTCCTTTTTTGATGCTAATTAGCAATTTATTTTAGCCTTCTTTCTTTGAATGACACAAAAGCTGTTATCATAACTTATATTAAATTGCATTGTTTTGCATATAGGAGTTAATTCTGTTACGCTTTGGAGGTATCTCCTGGTTTATAATTTAAAAAAAATAATTAGTATTCCCAAATTGACTTAATATGGAATATCTGTGATAGTAATTCCCCCACCTGCATGTGTTATAGAGGTATTTAAAGATATATTTTTTGATAAAATAATTTTTGGCACACAAATTTTCCGTAAGAATTATCCATGTCTGCACGCACAAATACCAAAAAATGTTAACGGTGCAGTATTGAAAAATGCTGAATCCAGTGGTTGTCTGTTTGCCATGCTGTTTCCACAGAGGAGTAATCGTTCTGGACTGTGTTGGGGAAAAATGGCATGCGTCAGGAACAGTTGGGCTCTGGTGATGTCCGGGATATTGAAGACGGGGAAAGAGGTCAATTTTCGCAAGGTAGGAAAATTATACAATGTTTGAATATATATCGTTTGCAATATAATTGAAATTAATTTTTGTACCGTTCTTGTGGGGATATAGTTTTCGGTGGGATTTATTATAGGAATATCTTTGAGTCAAAATTAAAGCGCATCTTGTTTGAGAAGAGATTACTGTAATTTTACACAAAGTATACAGTAATTTAAAATAAAATAGTTTTCTAAGTGGTTTTCAAAAAGAAAAAGATCGTTATCTTTTCCAGTTATACTATTAAGAAAAATAGATCAGAAAAATAAAATACGATATACAACCTATTAATAAAAGTAGTTCATAAAAATCAAATTAAAATATACGACCTATTGAAAAAGTACTTCATAAAAATCAAATTAGTATGTAGAATCAATTAAAAAAGTAGTTCATAAAAATCTAATCCAAATATAGAACCTATTAAAAAAGTAGTTCATAAAAATCAAATTAAAATATAGAACCTATTATAAAACTAATTCATAGAAATCAAAACTAAATACAGAACTTATTAAAAAAAGTAGTTTATAAAAATCCAATCTAAATATAGAACCTATTAAAAAACGTAGTTCATAAAAATACAATTAAAATATAGAACTCATTAAAAATGTAAATAATAAAATCAAATTAAAACATAAAACCCATGAAAAAGTAGAAAATAAAATGAAATTAAAATATAGAACTCATTAAAAAAGTAGTTCATAAATTTAAATTAAAATATGGACCCGATTAAAAAGTAGTTAGTAAAAATCAATTTAAAATAGAGAATATCTAAAATATGTTCATAAAATCAAATCTAGATATATAACTTATTAAGTATTTATTCAAAAAACAAATCAAAATATAGAACCTATTAAAATGTAGTTCATGAAAATCAAATTAAAATAAAGAAGACATTAAAAATGTAGTTCATAAAATATAATTAAAATATAGAACATATTAAAAAGGTATTTAATAAAAATTAAAATATATAACCTGTTAAAAATTAGTTGATGAAACTCACATCAGAATAAAAACATATTCAAAAGTAACACTGGTCAACACAATATTTTTGGCAGGCAAAGTAAGACTGGTGTCTGGGGGTTTCAAGGGCGCTGAATCCAAATCTGACATTAGTTTTTTCAAATTGGCTCTAGTTTTTGAGATATCACAGGGGGTCGTTTGTCTGAAATCACCCATTCGCGACCATAGCTAAACGTACAAAAAAACGGCTAAATAGTGCATAAATGTCAGATATTGATTTTTATGATAATCTTAAACCACAAAGACAGTGTAAAATCTCAATCTAACAAGTTAAGTAAGATATAACATCATTTCATTTATCCTATAACTGAACACTTTTCATAGATTTCGAGGATATACACAAAATTTGCTAAAAATTTGCTGAATTTTAATTCTCCAAGTGAAAAAAAAACATTTACATAATCAGTTATATATCATAAATTAATGCAAAGCATTATACACTAGATTCTTAGTTACAATGAACAACAAAACAATATTTTATTCACAAAACTAAAATTGACGTTTATACGATTTTCGCTTGTGAGCAACTTTTGGGCAGTCTCTCAAAAGGTTCCAGCAGTAGTCTGCCATCATGTGCTCATCCCATTTGCCTTGATACCTCTCTTCCATTGTTTTGATATCTTGATGGTATGTCTCTCCCTGCTCCTCACTGTAATCACCAAGATTACCAGGAAATCTGTCGAGGTGGCTAAACAAGAAATGAACTTTAATGCTCATATTTGCCCCTAGTTTTCCGTATTGCAGTAAGCATCTTACGGATTAATTGCTTGTAATTGGCAGCTGTGTGATTTCCCAAAAAGTTTGTCACTACATCTGTGAAGGACACCCAAGCATTTAACTCAACCGTGTTCATATGATTAGTGAAGTCAGAATCCCTCATGAGCGTTCGAATCTGAGGTCCATCAAAGATGCCACCTTTAGCTTTTTCGATGGAAAGACCTGGAAATTGCCTGCATATGTACTTGAAGCAATCCCCATCCTTGTTCAACGCCTTAACAAACTGCTTCATGAGCCCTAGTTTTATGTGCAATGGAGGGAAGATGATTCTATCCCTGGGTACCAAAGGCTCATTGATGACGTTGGCTGTGCCGACTTCGAGACTTTCTCGTTTTGGCCAGTTCTCCCTTCTCCAGTGCTGGTTTCTTGCTCTGCTATCCCACAAACAAAGAAAGCAGGGATACTTTGTGTACCCACTTTGCTGACCAAGCAGAAAATTCACAATTTTCAAGTCCACACAAATCAGCCATTTATGATTGTTGTAATTCAGCTTTTCAAGAACAAATTTGATAGCATCATACTCTTCTTTCATCTTGGTAGAATGGCCAATTGGTACAGGAGCAAACTTATTGCCATTGTGCAAAAGTACAATTTTTAGACTTGCTTTCGAGCTATCTATGAAGAGAAGCCAATCTGCTGGGTCATATAATGAGATCCCCATGCAGTTAAGAAGTGCAGAAACGTCATTACAAAAGACCAGGCCGTCTTCTTTAGAAAAGAAACGACGCAAACTGCCTTCTCTGGTCCTATAGTATGTTACTTTTGTGCCAGAATCAAGAATGTTTTTCTCTTGGAGTCGTGATGCAAGAACTTCAGACTGCTTCTTGGACAAACAAAGGTCTCGCACTAGGTCATTAAGTTCAGATTGATTGAAAAGCTGAGGGCCATTTGAGGGTTCTTCATAGTCACTGCAGCTATCATCACTTGATATTGAAAGATCAGCTGGAATCTCTTCAGTTTCATCGGTTTCAGGCTAACTGGTGAAAACAGGCACAGGTAGATCCTCAGAGTGCGCAACAGGACGGATAGCAGTATCCAGGCTCGGATACTGCCAATTTTCTTTCTTGGGCTTGTTAAACCCCGTCATGTCATTGAGACAGAAGTAGCAGTCATCAAAATGATTGTTGGGCTCTCTCCACAGCATTTGTACAGCAAACTTCAACTTCAGCTTACCGTTGGCCCAACCGCGGAGACTTTCTACACAGGTTTTGCACACCATATGTGGGGCCCAAGACTTGTCTTGGTCACCAAGTATCATATCGAAGTATGCTTTGTACGCCCTCTTGACAAAGTCTGTAATATTCCTCTTTTGTTGTGCCATCATATACTGTCCACAGATGTAACAAAAGACATCCGGTTCATATCTGCAACATCTTCTAGAAGAACTCATTTTCTCTCTGGAACTCATTTTCAACTGTGGAATTAAAAAGAAAATTCTTAATTACTGTTTAATTTATACTGCAACTATATTTATGGAACATGTTATTAAGTAATTACAGTATATAATTATATAAAAATTCTCCCTATATAAATAATTATATAAAAATTCTCCCTGAAATACTTCAATATATACATAATCATTATAATGATTCAATAATATCAGAAAATTATTATTTACTGCTTCTATATTGAAGTATTTCAGGGAGAATTTTAACAGTTTAGGCTTATTTGGGGCTATCAGTATCTTCTAAACTAGAGCCAATCTGGCAAAACCAATGTTATATTCGTAATCAGCGACCTTCAACCCCCCAGAAAACACTCCTAGATGGTCTGCCAAAGAAAAAAAATAAAAATTTGTTGACCAGTGTAATTCATAAAAATCAAATCAAAATAAAGAACCTATTAAAAAGTAGTTAATAAAATCACATTATAATATAGAACAAATTAAAATATAGTTAATAAAATCGGATTAAAATATAGAACCTATCAAACAAGTAGCTCAAAAATCAAAATAAACCACAGAACCAATTAAAAAAGTAGTTCATAAAATCAAATCAAAATATAGAACCTATTAAAAATAGTTCATAATA
>NC_136515.1:60847605-60852605 GCF_053919585.1 Euprymna scolopes
TACTTCACAACTTTTTTTAAGATTGCTACTTCACAACTCTTTTTATATTGCTACTTCACAACTTTTTTTCAATTGCTACTTCACAACATTTTTAAGATTGCTACTTCACAACTTTTTTCAACATTGCTACTTCACAATTTGTTTTTCACTTGCTACTTCACAACTTTTTTCAATTGCTTCTTCACAACTTTTTTTCAAGGTTGCTACTTCACAACTTTTTTTCTTTTTCAAGATTGTTACGTTACAACTTTTTTTCTTTTTCAATATTGCTACTTCACAACTTTTTTTCTTTTTCAAGATTGCTACTTCACAACTTTTTTTCTTTTTCAGGATTGCTACTTAACATCTTTTTTCTTTTTCAAGATTGCTACTGCACAACTTTTTTTCAATTGCTACTTCACAACTTTTTTTATATTGCTACTTCACAACTTGTTTTTCAAGATTGCTACTGTATAACTCTTTTTCAATTGCTACTTCACAACTTTTTTGAATCAGTTATGTATGTTTATCATTAATGTTATTTTTTATCTTATTTTTTATTATTATTACAATTTTTGTTATTTTTTTCTTTCTCTATATGATTGTTACGTGACAACTTTTTTTTTCTTTTTCAATATTGCTACTTCACAACTTTTTTCTTTTTCAAGATTGCTACTTCACAACTTTTTTTCTTTTTCAGGATTGCTCCTTCAAAACTTTTTTCTTTTTCAAGATTGCTACTTAACATCTTTTTTCTTTTTCAAGATTGCTACTGCACAACTTTTTTTCAATTGCTACTTCACAACTTCTTTTAAGATTGCTACTTCACAACTTTTTTTCAATTGCTACTTTACAACTTTTTTAATATTGCTACTTCACAACTTGTTTTTCAAGATTGCTACTGTATAACTCTTTTTCAATTGCTACTTCACAACTTTTTTCAATCAGTTATGTATGTTTATCATTAATGTTATTTTTTTATCTTATTTTTTATTATTATTACAATTTTTGTTATTTTTTTCTTTCTCTATATGATGTTACTCCTTTTTTATATTATTTTATCTTATCATTAGTTTATTATTGTTTCTGTTATTATAAGTATTGGAAAAATTAAACGCAAAACTTATTTCTCATCTGGATTTAATTTGATATTTTTCTAATCTAACTCTTAAAATGATAGCTAACCCCTTCTGCATACCAATATTTCTTATCTTAAAAAAAAAAACTAAATTGATTTTTCAACTTACCCTAATAAATAGTTTTCAATCTTTCACTTCTCTTCCTTACCGACCATGTATGATTTATTCTCAGCTATTTTCTCTACTTCTACTTTGTTCTGATACACCTCCCTCTGTCCTCTATGATCGGTGTAACCCCTCCCTGTTAAACTTTTTACCTTTCCGTCGAATGATTTTCTTAGTAACCCGCTTTCCCCAATACTGAAAACTTAAATATAGCCTCTTTTTTCGTTTTTCCATTTTCTGTTATTTTTTTCTTCCTTTTCAATATCTATAGTATATATGAATTAATATTTCATTTTAACTAAATAGAAATTTTTTTTCTTTCATTTGAGGACTGCTTTCTTTTTAAAGATAACATTTTTTAAAGTAGCCTGACAAGGGCTTGTGGTTTTAGCCGATCATCTGTACAAAACATTAGCATGTCTAGTGTTTCGACCTTGTATATTTTTCTTTAATAATAATAATAATGATAATAATAATAATAATGATAATAATAATGCTAATAATAATGCTAATAATGCTAATAATAATGCTAATAATAATGATGATGATAATAATAATAATAATAATAATAATAATAATAATAATAATATCTTGCCTTCCTTATTTCCTTGGGCTCTTATTTATTTCATTAGATTTATCATCTTTCTTGAATACGTATAACTTGGTATACACATATATATATATATATGTGTGTGTGTTTATATATATATATAAACACACACACACACATATATATATATATATGTGTGTGTGTGTGTGTGTGTGTGTTTATATATATATATAAACACGCACACATATATATATATATATATATATATATATGTTTCTGTGTGTTTATATATATATATATATATATATGTATATATGCACACACACGCACACAGACACACACACAGACACACACACACACACACACATATATATATATATATATATATATATATATATATATATATATATATATATTGCTTAGTGCGTTAGAAGGAAAGAGCTCAATTCTATAAGGAGACACACCGGGACAATATAAAGCTCAACAAGTATCATTGGATCTTATATAGGCGAACAATAGGAATGGAAAAGAAGTCACAGAAACTATATGTTGGTAAATATAGATTGGTTCATTTATTCAATAAGAGAATACAAACAATTCGTTGGGGGATAGCAGGGACTCTTTATGCCAGAGAATTCGAAGCCTAATGCTTCTCATCAGAAGAGTAGAGAAGTAGGTAACATTGTTGGGATGCGACGTCTACCATGGGATTTATCAGGGACGAAATAGATCAATTGAAATTATAGATGATGTTGGGGGAGTTTATCGAATTCTTAATAAAGGAGGAGCATATTATATAAAGCGTAATGTAGAAAGGTGTGTAAGTCTTTATCATTGTCTTAAATTTATGTAGTAAATGTTTTAAGACTTAGGGTGTGTATAGTGTGGACGGGTTGTAATTCTATTTTATGGGTGTGTCAGATGCCTATTATTTATGGAGGAGCATTTTATTGACAGTTGCAACAGAGACTAAAACAGCACTATGAAGTGATGTATAATTTTGGAAGGGGTATTCTGGTGATGATTAAAGGCGAAAGGGCGAATGAGTGTATTCTAAGCAAGGTTGAATAAAATGGATTAGATGGGGCGTCCTGTACCAGTGTTTTTATTTAGTGGGGCGAGGGAGCGTTCGGAAGTGAGTTAAAGGAGCAAGTTATGGGGTTGGTCTGGGTGCGTAGTTGTAAGGCTATAATAATACATTTCAGAATGCCAATATATATATAAGGTAATATGTAGCAATAATTCTAGGGTTTCTTTGTTATTAGACAGATAAAGGAGGGGGTTGGAGTATGAGGCAGAGGAATAAGCATAGGGTAGCAAAGTGTATGGAGGTGGAGAAAAGGATAAAAGAAAATTTAGGATGTGAATGATTGGCGTGGTGGAATAATAGGGTAAACTGTAGATAATAATAATGATAAAATAATAATGAACACAATAACAACAACAACAATAACAACAACAATAAATAATAATAATCATAATAATAATAATAACAATAATAATAATAATAATAATAGCGAAAAGTAAATAAAATAAAGAGAGAAAGATGAGGATAAGATAAAAAATATCAATGAAGAGTAAAATAAAAAGAAAAAGAAAAGAAAAATAAAAAAAAAATAACTAAATTGAAAATTTAGTTAAACGGTGGCAGATTTGGATAACTAGGGTGCATGCATACAAGAATGAGGCACAAAGGAATAAAGTATGGGATTAGCCAGCAAATCCGAGAGTTTGGTAGACAATACCCCGGAGAATACAAATCACCAGGACAGGAAAATGTCTGCAAAAGTTAACAATATAGTCCTGGATTTCCTGACTGCAAGGAGCCGTGATGTATCTTTATGAAAAAGCAAGCTATAAACAACAGAATACATATATGCTCGTTTATAAACGAGAAAAGGGTTCTTCCTGTGTGGCGTTTCGGTAAATTGTGATATTACTCGCAGAGAGATGTGAAGGAGGGGGATTTTACCGTTGTCCTAAAACAAGATGATGAGGAGATTGGGTTTTAGTTAGCTTCAAGGTTTGTGTTGGTATTTCCGTGTTTGGCTGGTATATTCATTGTTATATGATTCCGTAGGTGCTCCTTGGTTAGTGTTGATAAGATGTAATCTTTATTCGTCTTTTGCGTATGGGACAGCCGAATCGAGCCAGGCTCAATAACTGTGTCGAAATAGCTAGTTGTGAGCGCGTTCAGCTGCTTTCAAATCAAATGAAGGGCAGGGTTAATTAGTAGTAGCGACAACCTTACTGGGTGGGATGAGGTAGAAAGAATACGCTAAGCATGCATGTGGGGGTGGTTACGTCGACCTTACCTGGCAGTCATGAGATTTAGGTGGGAGATGGGAGTATGTGGATATGCGTGACGGGGGTGATTTTGATGAAATGAAGGTTGTTTGCCCTTATCTTAAAGTATTTTTAGTAAATTGTGTGTGAGTGAATAAAGAAAGTTTATGGACAATTAAGCTACGCATTATATATAGATGCCTTGAAAAGATATGGTCAGTGTACCCACGCATGATCTTGCGCGTTTATCCAAAGAGTAAATCTTCAGTAGAGATTAAAAGATACCATAGAGTGATTTAATATGGAAGATTTTTTAAGCTTAATTTCTATGTACTTCCTAGCTCTACTGACGTAATTGTCACTGGGGTAACCACTAGGAATTGACACATAAAATATTGGATCTCAATACATTTAATGTAGGTAGATTATATATATATATATATATATATATATATATATATATATATATATATAATCTTTATACAGGACATCACCTGTTAAGTTTTGAAGCCAGTTTTGAATTCTACCAAATAAGTAGAGTTCCTGCTCAGAGATGGCAACACCTATGGACGTATTGAGAATTACGTAGATAATAAGATTCTTACAGGAGAGATAAAATAATCCAATCATTTTTCCGACGATGTTGTAAACATATTTGATGTCTTGGTTCCATTTTACATCTGAGGTGAAAATCAAGAAGTATGTAGCTCTTTACAGGGCGATATTACAATTCGGGCCGTATGGATTTCAATGAGATTATGATCAAAAGACATTAAAATTAATCAGCTCGATTGCACAACGTGCTCAAGATCAGAAAACTGAAAATCAGAAACATATTGTCAATGTAAGCCTTTAAAGTGTTGCCATAGATTGTGGTGTCGCCTGCATTAATGTGTACGAATGTCTTAAGAATATGATTTGGGAGATGATTGACAAAGATC
>NC_136515.1:60857605-60865105 GCF_053919585.1 Euprymna scolopes
TAAAATTCAAATGAGTTTTCGCAACATTTTACTTTAATTAAATCAATTCTCGTGTGCAATAATCACCTTCATCAACGTATGTCTTCATATATGTAAATGCGAAATGTCTGCAATTCAAATTCCAATAATGAGTTATGTACTTCATTAGAATTACCAAACTTTTGATACAACCACACGCATATACAATCTTTATCCACTGTTATATAAACAGTTACTGTGTGTGACTTCCTTCCATATAGGTTCCGATACAACTGAGCCTATCCTTTGCAAATTTCACTCCAAGCTAACTAACATCTGATAGTGTTGTTTTTTTTTATTTCTTCACATAAGAGTCACCACTTATAAAGGGTCAGAGGCTACTCGAGGATAAGGTTAAAGAGTGTACAGTAGTCAATGGGAAAATATCTTAGGAATCGTTAGTAGTGGAAATTTGGTAAATTGGATTACTTAGTTTACGTTGGACTTGAAGACGGCTCATCAAGAACTTGTTTACATTGGACTTGAAGACGACCATATTGTAATCAGCTGGAAAGCAGGCAAAATGAAGACAATACCACAGGTGTGCAGTTGTAAGAAAGAAGCTTTGTTCATGGAATCTACATTTAGGTTTACTCACGGATAAAGAGTAAAGGAAGTTATTGAAATTGTTTTTAGCTAGACGAGTGTTTCTCATGAAAGATTGGCAAGGGGAGACCCTTGCCAATTTTTCATGAGAAACACTCGTAAGGACCTGAGCGGAGCTCAGATGAGTACTTGCCATGAAAATAACGATAAACAAAGAAAGGCTTGTAACGCCTCTTCTGTAAGAAAGGAGTTACAAGGGAGAGAAACGGCACCCCTTACTATTTTGAACTCTCTGTTGGAGATATTTTCTACAGAAATTCATCCGATAAATATCGAAAATCGAAAAATCCAATCTAAGAAATAGCTTTTCTAACATCTAAATAAAACGAATTTTTTATACAGGGAAATGTTTTACCTTACACCGGCAACAGAGATAATAAAATTTCAGCAAATTATTTCTTCTTAAAACGGCATATTTATTATAATCTGCAGCTATAGGTTTAATGGCAGAGCATTCGACTAGAGATTGAATGATCCCATGTTAAAGCCTGGATGTACCTCACTAATTTATTTCATTCTTCTAAATGAGTCTAATTAACGATAAAAGATGAGGCATCATTTAAAATTGCCGTAAATCATTTCTTCTTTTGCATATTTAAAAACTAATCATTAATAATAAGTTACTTTTCCAGGTCATTCATAGCCAAGACCGAATATCAGTTTAGTGATATTGTAAACAAACATAGACGGAATTTTATCAACGACATTATAATTATTATTTTATATTCTTTTAATTTTTTGGAAAATAAGTCCACCAGGCAAATTATTCCTCACAATATATAATAACCAATGGAGGACTAATTTTATATCATACATATGCAATCTGCATACATTAAAATATCACGTTTGTACGACCGGGCAACGGCGGGCTGCCAGCTTTTATATATTAATATTAATAATTATTATTATATAAGTAATTGTATCAGCCCCTTTAAGAAACTCGTTTCCTTTAGTTGGGGACGTTCTGTTGAAATAAAAGTCGGTCAATTTAGCTCATATGGTCAGACCATAATTATTAGACCACCCTGATAGAATTTTTAAAAATATTTAAAAATGAATATTTAAATTTCAACAGTATTTCTCACGGATAACAGTGGCCGAACGTATTAGTTCCTTCTCATTACGTCTCCTGTTGCCGGGTTCGAATCAATCGACTGGTGATAATCGTGACACCCTGCACTGATGATTCCTGAAAGGATAAAACACTAGTGTCTGCAGGTATTTAATACTTATTATAGTAAATAATCATATATATATATATATATATATGCGGTTAACGGAATTGTTCGAGTCCTTGATAATGAAGCCAGACATGACTTCTGTTGCCAGGGTTCGAATCTCTCGACTGGCGTTAATCGTGACACCCACCCTGCAATGGTGATTCCCTAAATAATGAAACACTAGTGTCTGTACGTATTTAATTATATATATATATATATATATATATATATATATATATATATATATATATATATATATATATATATATATGAGTGACATTATCTGTGTGCGCATGTGGTGAAGGAAAGAACCTCTAACAAACCACACTGTCAATTGTGTATTATAGATATAGTTGAAGGTGATTCAAACATGCGTACAAAGATAGTATTATACATAGTCGAAAGTACAATGAATTGCCAGCTTGCTGTGCCTGGAGCGGAAGTAATAAATAACTAGTATATGAGCATCCATCATTAAAAAAATGACACGAACTAACTATTATGGCATCTGTTAGATACATTGTAATCAGTTAGTTCAGATTAATATTGCTTAGCCACCGAAATACCACATTCTCTACTATAGTTTCCCAGATACTACTGGTCAGATCTAGCTGAAGTCTTCTTTGCATCTTGACATTAAAGGATTTTTTTTTTTTTTTTACAAAGGCATCATCACATGATCAAGGCCCAGAGGCCACTCAGGGATAAGGGTTAAAGAGTGTACAGTAGAAATTGGTCAATATAGTAATCATTAGTAATGAAAATTTGGTAAATTTAATAACTTATATGGAACGGCTCATCAAGAACTTATTTACTTTAGACTTGAACACAACCATATTGTAGTCAGCCGGAAAGCAGGAAAACGGAAGACAATTCCACAGGCGTGCAGTTCTAAGAAAGAAGCTTTGTTCATGGAATCTACGTTTAGGTTTAGGCACAGATAAAGAGTGGGGGAAATTATTGATAGTGTTTACAGCTAGACGAGTGTTTCTTGTGAAAGTTTGGCGAGGGGGGACCATAGATTGAAGCTCAGTTGAACACTTTCCATGAAAATAACGATACATCAGAGACAAACTCGCAACATCTCTTCTGTGAGATAGAGGTTGCAAGGAGGAGAAAAGGACATCTCCTACGAGGCTACGAAGTCTATTTTGAACTCTATCAAGGCAGGACAAGTCCTTTCTAGCAGCTCCTGCCCAGATGTGGCAACACTATTCCATCTTTGGACGTACCTGGCTCTTATATAGGTAGAGAATAGCATCAGCAGTGAGATATCTACTGGATCAATAGAAATATCCCACCATTTTTCCAGCGGCCTTGGCAACAGATTTGATATACGTGTTCCATTTAAGATCAGGAGTAATGGTCAAGCCCAGAAGCTTGTCAAAACTTGAGGCCTCCTGAAGACGAGAGCCATTCATTTCAATTGATGACAAATGTGAATTAGAATGTTGATGATGTAAAGAGAGAAGCTTGGTTTTAGATGCATTAAAAGTAACCAGCCACTCCTTTCCCCATTGTACTACGTGCTCAAGATCAGAGGAGAGAGAATTGGAGAGAACTTGGTCGTTTACTGTCTTAGATGTGGTACCATAAATGGTAGTGTCGTCAGCATAACTGTCTACAAATGATGTAAGGATATGATTTGGAAGATCATTAATGTAGATCAGGAAAAGAGTTGGGCCCAGGATGGATCCCTGAGGGACACCGGCATTAATACTGTGAGCTTCTGATTTTTGCACCTCAACTACTACTCTTATGAACCTATCAGAAAGAAATGATATAATAATTGAGAAGACTTTTCCAGCTATACCATAGCTAGCGATCTTATGAAGTAAACCTTTATGCCATACCCTATCAAAGGCTTTAGATATGTCAAGAGCAATTGCCCTAGAAAGATTGCCACCGTCGAGAGATTTGCTAATCCTATGCGATATAACTGTAAGGACATCTGCTGTAGATCTAGCAGAACGAAAACCATATTGAGTGTCACTAAGAAGGTTATTTTTGTTGAGATGTTTGATTACTTCTGTATTTAACACAGATTCTAGCAACTTACTCATGACGCACAGGAGACTTATTGGCCTGTACTGAGAGGGGGATGAGCGATCACCTGAATTCTTAAATGGATGATGTGAAATAAGTAATTTGGTATCAGTCTGATACAACCTTACTAATTAATAAACATGATTTACCACAATAACACATTTACTCTCAGTTTTTATCTGAAACATTCTTAAAAGGTTACAGAAGTTGACTAAAAATAAAATACCGCACGAAGGAAGTTCGGTCCTGAATATATTTAAAAGTTTGGAGTTAGGCTGTATTGTTATCACATATTTTAATTACTGCAAAGTTCGCATTAATAATTATAAAACCAATTCTCTGCACTGACAGAAACTGAGGAAATTCCACATATATTAATGTTGGCATGCTGTAGAGGTTCAGCAAAATTGCGACGCTCTAATATTATTGTAGCTCTTTTGTTAAAACTGTAAAAGTCTTTATCAAGCCTAGTAGAGGCGCCCGATATAGCGCGGTCGTAGATTACACTTAAATAGGACATTTAAATACTCTCCGATTTCATATATATCATTATAAAGTTTATCTTTTATCGATGTTTATATAATATGAAGTTGCGATGTCAAAAAAAAATATATATATATCTGTATGACTTGGGTTCATCAGCTTGAGTCGAAACCGAATACCAATGTTGTGAACATATATATATATATATATATATATATATATATATATATATATATATATATATATATAACTACTTCATTTACTCACATAAAATTAATATACGAAAGTATAGATTTATGCGTAAACTTTAAGTATTTACTTCAAAATTGCTCAATACGTAGGTAGAGCTAGTTAGTAAATTATAAAATATATATGGCGATAAAGCTACACTGCATATTCATTATATCACATAAATTGATATACAAAAGTATTATTTTATGAGTAAACTTTAAGTATTTACTGCAACGGTGCTCAATACATATGTAGAAGTAGGTAGTACGTTATAAATATATATATATGGCGATTAAGCTAAACAGATTATTTCGCGTTTCATCCACGCAAGAATTCATCAGGCATAAGTCTGACGAATCCTAGCGTGGATGAAATGCAAAATATTCTGCGTAGCTTAATTGCTATATACATTTGTTATAACTTACTATCTCTATAATATAAAGCTGAAAGTCTGTGTGTGTGCCTGTTCACGAATAGGCTCCTATATGGTTGACTATTATAGAAAACTGATCCCATATAATGATAGAAGATGTATCGAGGTACAGGAATGGATATGTTTGATCTGGCGTAATGATAATTCATTAAAATTGTGGGGTCTGCATACGCGTCTGGTTCACAAAGTATGGAAATAAAAAAATAAAAATTAAAAAAAAAACGTTTACAAGTGTTTTTGAAATAGATGTGCATAATAATACTTTGATAAGAATGTTTTAACTTTAATAGGGATGATATAATAAAATTGTGGGGTCTGCGTTCGTGCCTGGCCTCCATAGATTGAAAATAGGCACATACTTTTCATATCTATCTGCGTAAGTATATTTTGATGATTATGTTTCAGTTTAAAGAAATATGGTATAATATAATTATGGAGTGTTCGTTCGCGCCTGACCTCCATAGAATGGAAATATGTCACAACGTTCAACAAGTTTTTTTTTTAAATATAGATCAACATAATATTGTGATGAGTGTTTCAGTGTGAACAGGTATGGTATGATAAATTATGGGGTTTATCTATTTTATTTTTACTCTCATCATATTTTCCTTTGGTTTTGATACCCCCAAATTCGAAGCTATCTCTTTACAGCCCTTCCTTTTCATAACCTATCATACTTTCATAAATCAGAGTCCATTTTCTGTAGGCTGTTTTTGAACCCAGTCAATAGCGTGTATTTTTGCTAGTATATATATATATATATATATATGTATATATTTATATATATATATATATATATATATATATATATATATAAGTATAGTATCATCGTCTGTAATCGACACCGAAACCAACTGATGAAGAATTATTGATAAAATAATTTATAAAAAAAATAGTTTACTAAGGTGCCATCAACTAAAATGAGAACCGAAACCAAGGTTTATGGTGAATTCTTGATAAAGTTAAAAAAACAAAACAGATTATTGATCGAAACCGAACCCAAAACATATGAGGAATTATTGATACAAATATTTATAAAAAAATCGATGCCTTAAGTGCCATCAACTCAACTCTAACCGAAACCGAAGCAAACATGTTTAAGAATTCTTCGTAAAATTATTTACAAAAAAATTGAATCACTTGAGGGTCATCAGCTATAATTGAAACCCAAACCAAAACTTATCAAGAATTCTTGGTAAAATATTTTATTACAAGAAATTGAAATGCATATCTATTAAACGACTCGGATATAAGGGTGACACAAAAAAATAACACACGCGTTATCGTATTAATTTAGAGATAATTAGTGTGTATGAAATATATATCAATACAAATATATTTCTTGGGTATCATCAGCTTAATCTGATGTTATTAATTATCATGTGATTTAAGCCGATACACATAAAATCTTTAAAAATAATGGTGTTTAATGTATATTTGCGTATGCATAAAACAAGGCGTTTATTGGAATTACGCCTGTCAAATTCTATTTCTCTTTTAATTGTAACGACATAGTAGCTATTTACAACTGCTTAACTTCAAATCAGAATGGTTCCATAAGTGCACGTACTCGATAGATCGGCCTGAAATTATCAAAGTAGGTAACTAGAGACCGTTTCACACACAGACAGACTGACACGGTTACTGTCGATTCCAGATAGTTATCATAGATACTGTGGAGTGCAATTCAAGATGGCGGCCACTTGTTCTCATGATATATTTTAAACGTTGTCAGGAATCAGAGTAAACTGAATGTTAAAACGCAAAAATCGAATAATTTCATGTTATCACACAAACTCCATGCACGATTTGGCAGATATAGTTTTATGCTGAGGTGACAATTTCTGAATATAGATTGCGTCGAAGAGATATATCTATATATTGTTTCCCTTTAAGCTAATGCTGTTTGTTTAATTTCCTGTTTCCATCAAATAGTAAATGAAGGAAGTTGAGCGCGACTGTGTGACTGACTAATATCACCGGATCGTGCGACTTTTTGTTCGTCATCACGTTTTTCATTTCTCTCTTTTTGCATTCTGTATTGCATTCAAAAGTTTGTCTCTGGTTTTCTTTTTACACTTTTAATTTTTCGTATGAAAATGTTTTTGTATTACAAGGAACCTTATGCTTATTCAGGAACAATATATATATATATATATATATATATATATATATATATATATATATATATATATTAAAGGTCAAACATAAACAATTGTATAGATAAATATTACTTAGTATCAAGAGAACTTATATTTAGTTTTAATAATATAATGAAAAGAAACAAATTTCTAAATTTTCTGGAGTTTCACATTTTACAATAAAGATCATATGGACGTTTAAAAGTCGAACGCATATCTAACGAAAAAGAAAATTCCCGAAATATTACAATACGGATAGACAAACTGATCAAGTAACTAAAATGTTTATATATATATATATATATATATATATATATATATA
>NC_136515.1:60867605-60882605 GCF_053919585.1 Euprymna scolopes
TTTAAGTTTGTGCAATGATAATGGTGTTCATTAAAGTTTAAAATGAAAAAGTGTCATGGCATAATTAAACAGAAACTGAAATGTTTGACGACCACCTGTCATATAAAATAACCCATTATTGATGATTCATATCAAACCTTTCGCCTTGTGTGGTATTAAGAACGCTCAAATGCGCTTATAATATTAGGATGTGTAAAGTGTTAACTTTGGTCAAAATCGGCTGTTCCAGCTTTCATTGCATTATTTCGATTACCTATTATTGATAATTACCGAAGGCATTCCGATACAAAACCCATCTAAAGACACTGCCACTATATATATATATATATATATATATATATATATATATATATATATATATATATATATAGAGAGAGAGAGAGAGAGAGAGAGATGTTGATTGTTTTGTTTTTGCTATACGTTTTGAATGAATTCCATTACTAAGGAAAGTGCGTTTTTACCTAAATGCGAGTTTGGAAAATGTTTCCCTTTAGCTACTTTGGTACCCCCACATGTGGAGCGGAATTTATATTATTTATTTTAATATAATTATCCACCGACACGAGGTTTGTCGTCTACGACTCATCAGATCTCGCTAGATGCAACCACTCTGATGAGTTGTAGACGACGAAACACGTGTCAGTGGATTATTATATTAAAAAAATAACAATAATATATATATATATATTCATTTATTTACATACGATATTCAGATGTCAGTATGTATGTATACTAGCTGGACGCCCGGTGTTACCCTGTCCTGCAATAAGCTTAAACATTTTAATTTATGCAGATTGCGTATGTATTATTATAGAGTAAATCCTCAATTCAGTATCATATTGTCAGGTATGTGAATTAGCTTTGTGTGAAGTTTGCGAAAGATATGCTCAGCTGTTTCGGAAGTAATCGAGAAAAAACTTACACAAAGTGAATTTTATATAGGCCTAATAGTAGAAACTAGTATAATTATATTAATTCGATTGAAACTAGAAAACAATTAAGAGAGAAACTCTAAAAGTATTTAACTAAACTTTCGTCTTTATTTTAAACTTACCCATGATGACTTATTTTAAGTAAAAACACAGAAGTACACAGGCGGCAAAAAGTAAGGCCGCACTTGTAATTTTTTCTCCAAAAATGCAAATTTAAGGTAAATCTAATGTAAGTGTTGAAACAAACTGTAACTCATTTGATTGGCCTTTTATTCTTCTATAATTTCACCTATTCATATTTGACTTTTAATTGAAATATTCTAGCGTTTACGTCAATTTAAAAAAATAACTTCAAATTGAGAGGGCAAAACGAAAGTCCGCACTATGGAAAATTGTTATTTTAATGTAAATTTAGGACATTAATGCAACATAAATACAACAGAAACACAATGAACTAGTTAATATGTGGTAGCAGAGCCGTTTTGCAATTTGACAGCATGCAATCATTTGGGAATTCCTTGAACTAGACTGCAGCAATACTCTGGGGAAAGGCCATCTCACTTTTCTTTAATTTTTGTCCAAAGTTCTTTTACATTTGAAAATTTATCATTACGTAGCTGTTGCTCCATGTAATGTAATTTGTTTTTGATATGATTGAGGTCTGGAGATTGTACAGTCCAATCCAAACACGGAATATCATGCTTCTACAGGAACCTCTTGACATTGGCAGCCGTATGAATTGGAGCATTATCCTGCATGAAGATGGGTCTATCATCAAAATTCCGACTAAAGTAGGGTAGAAAATGTTCAGTCAATATAATAATGTATTTCATTTATTGAAATTGTCGAACTGACTTCCTCATCTTGGTTGTAATAGTCACAACGTTTCGGTCGTTTTGCCCTCCGGCCTTCATCAAATGTTTTGTATCGAACTGGGGAACCGTTTGTTAGGAGTCTCGAACCCAACCCTTCATTATTATTATTACGGGGTTATCGTGTTCCGACTCCAGCTAGGCTCTGGGACATAGTTGCTGATTCTCTGTTTTGAATGTTACTTTTCACTGCCTTCGTTCAGGATTGAACTCATCACCTTTGGGTTACTGTAAACTTTGATACAACGTCTAGGACCACTCGGCTATATGTCATTTAAATCTACGGCCTAGTGACATATGGTCGAGTGGTCCTGTATTTGTAGTAAACAAAAACCCCTGCATGCATGCATATATATATATATATATATATATATATATATATATATATATATATGGCGATTAAGCTACACTGAATATTCAGCGTTTCACCCATTCCATGGATATATATATATATATATATATATATATATATATATATATATATATATATATATATATATATATATAATAAATTCCACAGCCAAACAACGTCGCAGCCTACAAGAGCCAAAGAGCCATGGCAGTCAACGGACCGGAATCCCAAGACTCGAGTTTCGCCCACATTTGGGCTCATCAGTTAGACACATCCGAACTCAGGATTCGAAACAGGAGCCTCTTGTATGCGAGTCAAGCACTCTACCAACTGAGCAAAAGCAGAATTTCTATTAACCAACACAGATCAAGCAAACCGCCCCGAAATCCGTCTGTGAAATGAACCTACTTCGTCTCGACAAGGGACACCGCCATCCAACCAGTCAATAACCCAAGCCGATGTCTCACAAGTAGGAGTTTTTAACTTGAAAGGAATACGCCATCCATCAATGCTAACCAAACGAGCAACTTATAATAGGTTTTTCAGAATGTAAGAGATTGTATATAACAAATTCCACAGCCATATATATATATATATATATATATATATATATATATATATATATATATATATATATATATATAAACACAGTTAAAATATGACACTCGTGTAATATTTTTATTTTAAAACAGATATTTATTCATTTACATATTTTTTTTAATATATCAAAGCATTCGCATATTTAAGACAATAGTTTTATTTTACTTACCAGGATGTTTTTTTTTTACGCAGTCTCAAGTTCTCGAAGATAAAGGTTTTATCCCTTAGTTGAGTGATTACGCTCGACCATGCGCACGTTCGTAAAAATTAATAGAAAATCACTTTGTGGAAAATGGAATTCAAAACACGAGTGTTCAAATATCATACTTGTACAGTAGATATGTACATAAGTATAATACATAATAGTTAAAATAAATATTAACAATTGTATTCATCTTTATTGACATTAGTTTTTCATTGTAGTGTAAGAATTGATAATAACTGATAAGCGGAAGATTCTAACCCAGTCTTGATCTAGTAGAAATACGTACGTACACATACACGCACGCACACACACACACACACACACACACACACACACACACACACACACACACACAGAAAACGCACTTTCTTTCTATCATCTTTTGTTATATAATATAGGTTGGTATGGTGTAAGGTTACTTGCCAGTCATCATTTTATTTCTGTATCATATATTGTATGTTTCGTTTATTTTCTGTATCGGTGTTTAAACGAAATTTTGGTGAACAATGTCCAGAAAATACATCATGGACGAGTTCAGTTCAAACATGATTCATGTCACATTCTGAGAACAAATTCACCCAGAGGTGATTTATCATACCGTAAATCAATATATTCTGCCTCTTCTTTGACTTAAACATTTCGGTAATACGAATTGATTAAAACCGAATAACAAAATGCACTCTTGGATTTCTCCTTACGTGTTCGGGACACATGTCTTTAACTCAATCTCAGGTTTCGTTTATATGAAAATGCATTTAAGAACTCATAACGCCTTACAGAGAAAAATTGAATGCCTACTGGACACTATCCTCAAGTTTCTACGGTCTCTCTGTGCAGAGTTTTGTCAGAAAAATCTGGCATGAGAATAGGGGAACCTGGGGCAAAATGAGATACTTAAGGGAAAAATAACTGTCGAGTTAAAGGTAGCATTGACATATAAACCATATTCTGTTTATTGAACATTCAATGCCACAAAAAAAAATAATTTTCCAAAGAAATATAGATGAATTATTCAGCTTACTGTATTGTCCCGTGTTGCCCCATGCTTGGGGCAAAACGGGACGGATCTTGGTCTGAATAAGTCAGTCTTCACAGACCTCAAATATGAAGATTGGGGTCTTGTTGCATGGTCTAGACCTGCACAGCCGTAGTGTGCCCATCTCTACAGTCCCCTTCACAGGCTGCCCAGCTTTCTGCACTCTCAGTGTACAGTTCGTCACAGTACAAGCACAGTGTATCTTCTTCCTGGCTCTGGCTCTGGGATGAAAAAAGATGTTTTCTGGCTGAGCTGACACGATTTATATATATATATATATATATATATATATATATATATATATATATATATATAGTATCTTATATTAAACTTGCATTCAGAAAAGTATAATTTTTCAAAAGAGGAAAAAATGAGTATTTGAACAATGAATACAATTCAAAGTATTTTCCTTAATCCATCGATATTCGATGTAGGCTCATCTCCTCAGAGGAAAATCATTAGCAAAATATTAAATCTGGTTCGATAATAATTTTGCTAGAAATATATAGAAAATATAATATCATTTACTAGAAATATGTAGAAAATGTATTAAAGATTAAATCTTCCTAATGGACATAGTGAAAGAATAAAGAGTTGAAAGAAAAAAGGATTGGCGCTTTTGGTACCCAAATGAAATAGTAATCTATGATTAGAATGGGATGATGGTATTAGATTCTATATTAAAATATCTGTCTATCTATCTATATATCTCTCTCAATAGATATATATGTATATTTATATATATATATATATGCATATACATACACACCCACCCATATATACATATATATATATATATATATATATATATATATATATATATATATATATATATATATATATATATTACGATGCAACTAGGTCGACAAAATAGTAGCATTATATAAACAAGCTGTTTGTAAAGGTAACTTGTTTAATCGCTAGGGATGTCACCGTAGGATGCAGTTCGATTTCTGTTAGTTTAACATTACTGATTGTTTATCTAAGGGAATTTAACGTTGGGGCAATGTGAATTAAGTTTATATTGAGAAGTGATCCATCTACCTTTATTAAATATTTAAAAAGAAAATAGATTACCTGCATGTTGAAAGTCTAAATGATTGTCAATTTAATAAAGAAATATTTTATTTTTTAATAAAAAAAACGGGGCGTTGTATTGTAATATTTGACCACCAGAACGAATAGTAGAAGTGAGATTAACAAAATAAAAAAAAAATAGAGAGAGGATGTCTTATTTCACCACGGGATATAGAGCTACTCAAATAATCTTGTTAATCAATATGGACACATTTTATTGTTTTCATGAACCGGATATAGATGTCAGTATACTTAGAGTATTTACGGACAGTCTTGATTGTGCGACAATTCAAGACAGTTCCCAGATTTTTTGTCAGTTGTAGTCGGGCTTCAAATTCAAATTCATAAAACGTTTACATAGAGGAAAAATATATCATATCGTTCTATGTAAGCAGCGTGTAATCCTCCGGATCAGAACATCTGAAAAAAAGAAAGAAAGACAAAACTGCTCTAAGCAACACGGGCTTTAATTTTATTGTGGTGTTATATTACGAAGAAATTATGACATATTTTTCATTCTTTTTAATAAATTAATTACTTTTTTCTGAGTTGTGTTTTATTAGCCACTTAACAACAACAACAACAAAAAATTATTACTAAAAATTGATTTTTTCTTATATTTGGCTGAAATGTACTTGCAATCTGGCATAATATGCACTGAACTTTCCTGTTATCTATTTTCGTTTCTCTTTGCATAAATCTATCGTGTTCTGCAAGAAAAAAGTGTCTATACAAAAAGAACAAATCTATTATCATAAATAAATATTTAAAGATGTAATAAACTTGAAGCGTAACATCTTTATAAAAAAGACGAATTACGCATTAAAATACCCTAAAGGTGTTGATATGCCGTAAAACAAAACAACCTAACAAAACTACATAAATAAATAAGTAACTGAAGATATAAAGTACTGAAGCATAAACACATTTTCAAAAAACTTCTGGATTTTCTATTGAATAACTTGAATTATATTGATATGTCTGAAAAAAAAAACCCATGCATAAATAATTGAGAATATAAAGAACTTGATGCATAAAACCATTTCCCAAAATTAGTGGATTAAGCATTAAATAATCAGAAAAAAAATTGATATGGCGCAAAACCAACAACCTTATAAAATCATTTTTGGTACTCATACAGAGAGTGATCTGTCCTGAAATAATAACGTTATAATTTTAAAAGACATTCTTAACATGGGAAGGGGATGTCCTTTTGCGCCTATTCTGTACTTTTACCTTACAAGTGAATAAAAAACAACATATCATAAAACTTTAATTAAACGTGGACATACTATTTAAAAAATAGCGCGGATCACCCTTTACATTAGCACCCATTTTTTTATGGTGCCATGTACCATATCTATACAAATGATTCAATTCAGCGACTACAAATTGAATAGCTGCAGTTGATTTATGCATATGAATAACAGTTAAATTGTAAAGAAAATTCTACTTTTATTATGTTATAATAAAATTATATCAAATGTAAAATAATACTACGATCGAAACTAGAAAACTGTACTCACCCTCTTAAGTACTGAGTAAAACGGTTTAAGTACCTTCGAGTATCATTTACTCTAGAAATACATAAGTAGACGGATATGCTCTTAGATATAAACTTCAGGGGAATTTGTAAGCGAAGGATCTGCCTTAAATTTCAACGGAAACAGTAAAAAAAACAACATAATTTTTTCTATTATTGCGTTCTTACCCCAAATTAGAAACAGTGCCACTTTGATGCAGGGACTGTTATCTTGAACATAATTGCAGGGCTACTATGTAGGGAGTTGAGCGGCAAGATTTCTGTTTACATTACCCTTGTACTTCTGCATGTCAGTATAGTCGGGGAAGCAGGAACCTGCAACGGAATTCTAAAGTCTAACAATTCTGTGAAGAAACAAATAGAGTAGTAGGCCTTCTGGTATCTTAGGATCTCTACTGTGTAAGGGTGGAATTTTGCTGCTTCTCGGGGTTGTCGGGAGTATTTACGCCGAGGGGGTACACGGGTTTGTATTTCGTTGGAACATCTCTCATTAAAATATTTATAAAACAGACGGACGCAACATTTCGTCGACTGGGCAGAGGCTGGATCCTAGCTGACAGTTCGGGACCTATAAGGTTGGCGACCCTTATTTGAACGCTGTCTTAAAGAGAGAGAGAGAGAGAGAGAGAGAGAGAGAGAGAGAGAAAGAGAGACAAAGACAGATACAGAGACAGAGACTGAGAGAGACAGAGAGAGACAGACTAGTAGCCGATACACCGGCCCAAATGTGACAAGAATACTCTATACATGGGTGAATGCTGGCCGTGTAGAAGAACATGATACTTTTAGACGTAAGTAACTTCCTAGCACTTTGAGAGCACACCTTCCTCAGAGCACCCATGGAAAAGCCCGCGATGTGTTTGTTCCAACTCATGTTCCCTGTTAACGTTAAGCTGAAGAGGTTTAACAAAGTAGTTTTAGGTAATGTATCATTAGCCATTAGCTATTTGTGGTTGATAAAGTCCTTGTACTCATTAAAGGAAACAAGCTTAGTGCTGGCAGAATTGAATGCTAACATCCATTGTTGCCACCCCCCTTACAGTTAATACTGGAGGTCTTGCTCTAGAGTTTCCGCCAATGCTTTAGATATGAGTTTATTCGTTTTCCCTGCTAAAGACCTTGGTGTCGTCAGCAAATAGACTATCTAGTCTGTAATATTAAAAAAATATGTATGTATCAATACGGAGCTTATATAATTAAATTTACTTTATAAAATAACAGCTATGGGGAGATTAATACTTGATAAAAAAAATAAATAAAAAGAGTATTTTGCGGTGATAGTGATGAAGTGGTACACGACTGACAACCTGAGTTTCACAAGTTCGAATCCAGTTCATTCCAAATAACGCACTTTCACTTTGGATGCTGGCAAACTTCACGTTGTCCTACTCTTAAATACACAATGGTTTTCTAGAAAGAAGTGTGAATCAGTAAATAACGGAGAGAACAAATCACGCCCCCCCAATAAAAATTCGGATACATACGATATTATGATGGTGATGATAAAACTATTTAATATATATATATATATATATATATATATATATATATATATATATATATATATATATATATACTTGTTTATTGTTATATAAACATGCTCACATCCCGCTGCTACAAATAGCCACTTGTTTCAATCAATCAACAGATATCATCAGGCAGCGACATGACTATTCAAAAGTTCAATGAATAATCTTATTCATTATGATTATTCATTGAACTTTTGAATAGTCAAGTCGCTGCCTGATGATATCTGTTGATTGATTGAAACAAGTGGCTATTTGTAGCAGCGGGATGTGAGCATGTTTATATAACAATAAACAAGTATTATCAGCTCTTTTTATTGAGCACTATCTAACAACCTCGTTGAATTCATTAGTCCATTACTTTTGAATATAAAAAACCCGAGTATATATATATATATATATATATATATATACACATATATATGTGTATGTGTATATATATATATATAAAATATGTATATATATATATGATAAGAAAACGACATTATTTTGCACCAACCTAATACATATTTAAAGAAAACATATCAGTTACTCTGAGTTTGTTAAGCTTCAACTTTATTGCTTTTTGTTGTAAAATTAAGGTAATGTTTGCACCATTATAAAATAACTATAAACAGATTAATTTTACGAATAAACAGACTTAACATTGTTGCATAAATCAATAATACGAGGGTTGTAAATGTTTTTCTTCCGCCCGAATTGACCAGAGGCTTTGCAAATTGTTAAGATGACTACATCTATGCATTTATTGCCAGAAGTGTTACCCCTCCGTTGCACATCTTGACGGTGAGTGATTCTAATAAAAAAGCTCCAGTACTATATATGCTTCGAAGCAGAGATGCATCATTGAATTTCTTCATGCGGCAATCAGAGAACATTTTAGAATTCATCGGTTCTTGTTGAACGATTACAGAACAAATGCAATTGATGTCAGCGAATTTATTAGATGTGAGTGACAAAGCGTGCTCCTGGCACTCAAACTGTCATTCGTTTTAATGATACCATTATTAAATGTTATTATAGTTCTAAAATACGAGTATTAATTCTAGAATAACTCTTGGACGTTCTTGACTCTCTGGCCTAGATTTAAAATTAAAAAAAAAACACGATATGATTTGTGAATCTTAAATAAGACGACCCCCAATATGCTTGAGGGGTTGTGGTGAATGAGAACTTTAACTAGAATCAGCATATACTAGCAAATATACAGTGACGAGGATGACCATAGAAAAACCCTCCTCAATTTTTGAGTGACCTTGTGCCTAATTTTCTGTTTATTTCTGTTGTGTTTGTAAACTTCCAGAGTAAATAAAAATATATATAATTCAAAGTGTAGTATATGTTCTTCAGATGCTGCACTTTAATTTCTTGTTCTCTGTCAGTGGAGGAGAAATTCTTCACGACTGATACAAGTTTTAATTTTTGTTCCTTTTCTTCACATTAAAAAACGGTCCATGTCTCTAAATCTTTTCCGTGGGAAGACATTATAAATAGAAACGCTCGTATTTAGTACGCTCTAGCTCAAGGTCACAGCACATGAAAAAAAAAATCAAATATTAGATAAAGTGAGAAAATGTAGAAATCAAAAATATTTTAATAAACAACATTAATAATGGCAATCCCACACTTGATTCGGTTTATTCAAATACTAGCAGTTCAGCCCGGCTTTGCTCAGACACTATTTACTGTTCATAACTTGCCCTACGTGCGAATACACTTTATGTAAGGTTTCAAATGTTTAGGCCAACAGTTGCCTAAGTAATTTCGTAGAGACCGCAGTGGTTATTTATTTAACTTTGACCGCTTATCATAAATTATTTAGGTCTCAAATCAAAATAAAATGTCTTACACATGTCAAAGTTACCTACATCTAAAATTTAAGTGTTTAGACCCAAAATTAGCGAAGGAATTTGGTAGAATCTACAAAGGTAAACTCTGTACACTTTGACCTTTGGGCAGCCAAATTTTCGCACCCAAACTCATTAAAATGCTTGCCGCATGTCTGAATACCCGTTATGTATAAACGTCAAATGTTTAGACCCAAAATTGGCTGAGTAGCTTGCTAGACGCTGCAAAGGTCAAATCATTTGAACTTTGGCCCATTGGCATCTCAAATTTTCGACCCGAACCGATTAAAAAGCTTGACCTATTTCTGAATATCATGTATGTAAAGTTTCAAATGTTTAGACCAGAAATTGGCTGAATAATTTTGTAGAGACCGCAGAGGTCAATGTTTTTTAAAACTTTAACCCTTATTTTGACCCATTACTATTTATTTTTGGGCTCAAATCAAATTATATATTTGATTCATGTCCAAGTAACCTACATGTTAAACTTCAAATGTTAGACCCAAAATTCGCGGAGGAGTTTGATAGAGTTTTCAAATGTAAAATTGTTATACTTTGACATTTTAACAGCCAAATTTCTGGCCGAAAACCGAATAAAAAATTGTCCCAAATCTCAGTACACTTTATAACAAATAGCGAGTCTCTAGACCGAAAATTGTCAAGGTTATTGGGTAGGGAAATTTACACAGACACACATACACACACGGACAGGCATTTTCACTTTTATAAATATATAGATTATTCTGATTTAATGATTTTATTCAATGTAACCTAGTTCATTTTTTAAAAATAGAAATTGCTCCATGAAAGCACTGCAGGAACTTAAGACAAGAAGCGAAACAGAATAAAATGATTATAGCAAAGACAGCAAATTCCTATTGACATTAGTTTGGAAAAAAAAGTAGGGTTAAAGTAAAGGGAACGACGCATTGAAATTGGGTATCAAAATATTGAAGACTACTGGACTAACGAGTAAAACGAGCTGGAACAAGAGAAGCAATGGACAGATTAGACCGTTTTGAAGTACACATACGATAAAAGTATTTATAGACTATACTGAAGTTAGCAGTATCACGTTTGTGAAAAAGAGAGAGGAATTGCAAGGAAGAATATATATATATATGTGTGTGTGTGTGTGTGTGTGTATGCTTGTGTTCACTTTAATTGCAGATACGTTTTTACAGCTTATCAAGAACGTTGAAATAGGGGCAGAGATTAAGCAGTCAAAATATTACAACAATACGGCATGCATAGTAAACTAATGTATTTTTAGATATAGAGAATAGCCATAGGTGTGAGAATGTGTTTAGAACGATATACAGGGCAGCCCACTTAAAAGCATTCCGATCTCTCCAACCTTTCTCTTATAGACCAACTGACACCACGAGACAAAACGCAATTCTTTTGCTAACAGGATGCCGCTACATTACCAACGCTATGAGGATAATCACCAGAGAAGATATACGGGCAGTATCTGCAAACGTTGCTAAACGTGCACAAAATCTCTGGATGTAAACGGGGAGCACTTCCAGCATCTTTTATAACACCACATGGTATTTAAACGATGATATAGGTGTTTTAAACAACAAACGAATGTTCCTCTTCTCTATTATATTTTTCTAGACTATTTTATGTGGGCGACCTTGTACAGCCCATCTTTAGCAGAAGCAGAAAGAGCAATGGATCCGATATATGTACTCCAAGAAAGATTTAATGAGAGCGAAAGACCAATAAGTTTACATGTCGATTTTTCCTTAGAAGTAGAACAATCCATAAGAATCTCAGGAAAAAGGGACACGCCTACGATTGAAATACACAAGTTGAGCCTAACAGTTAAATAAAACAAATTATTTCGTACCCCAATCTACAACTAAATCTAATTCAATTTCTTAGTTTGTTGCATATTTTAACTGATACAGAATAGAGAATGGTATGATTACCATCAATATAGCAACACTTTTGTGTTTGGATTCTTAATTCGACAGGGGAATGTGATGCGTCTAGGATCTTAGTTATAAGTTAGTGTTAAGTTCATGCTTGCATGCCTTCTCACTTCCAGTTAACACCGCTGGCAAACCTCGTAGTGAAAAGTGAGCAGCTATGCATAAATCTTCCCTGCCAGTATATAGTCTCTCCATCATCAAGACCCCTACAATGCCTCCACGTTGACCACACACGGTAACGTCCCCAAAAATAAACTTGTATGAGATCCCGGAGTAGTACGGGACCCCAAAGGTAGTGCGTTATGGCCAACCGATGCGTGGACATGCCCTGGCACACTACCAACCTCTACCTCACTGTCTTGTGGGTGCCCTTGGTTGGGCAAAGACTAGGGGAACAAACCCCAAAACCAAACACCACTGCCTTGTGTGCCTTATCACAGTAAAACGCTAAGAGGTGGGAACTTTGACTTCAAATCCTACTGCTGCATTGTCGTTTTCCTTAAAAGACTATGGAACCTCATCCAGAAAGAAAAGGCTTAGTAGCGGAAAAATAGAGCGACTGTCTACCTAACTGAGATTACTTTCGGCTAGAAGCTGCGGCCTTCTCTGCTGCCAGTCGTCGTAGGTTTGTTCTACTGGACATGAGCATTGGAGGTTCAGAGGGTGTGTATCTGATGCGCAACACATACTGCGCCTAAACTGTGCAAGTAAGTTTGGAACCAAGGTGGAAAGTCCTGTTGCGTTTGTGTGAGACCACCTCAACACCGAGGGATAAAGAACCGAATCACCAACTAGTCATCGTCAAGACTGACGGACTGCGTGTTTATAATAATAATTAACACAATAGTACATTTAACATACGTACGTAACATGAAATCCCACAACACCAAATCCAGCCTGATTGCCGAATATTCGACGAGCTCTATTCGGCGCTGTTGAAAATAACATGCTCTCATTTCCTGACGTGTACAGAAGCGATGATTAAAGTTGAAGGCGGCTACATAGAATAGATGTTAGCTCTACTACATAACCAAGTTATCTGAATTAATTTGTTATAGAAGTTTTAACAGAAAGCAGTAATATATTAATTTTTATTTATTGCGGACTATTTTCCTCATCATTTTTAGTTGTTTCACGAGGTTTCGGCCAACTATTCCTCTGGCTTTCGTCAAGTGATAACCGCAACACGATAGGAACTATGAATCTCCTGACTGCATCAACTGCCTTCCGTAGGTTGTTGTCGTCTCACCACGTTTTTGCCAGGTAAGCCTCTCGCCAGCTTTGGGTAGGATTGAATCCGCTATCTTCAGACAATTCACACCTGGAACTGTAGAGATTCAACGCGTCTATCCATTTTGCCTGGGGCCCCGAAGGGGGATCGAGGCTGATTTTTTTAGTCTTATGAATTCATGTTTATATATTATCTGATATTCCAATAAATAAGAAAATAGTCCTAAAAAATAAAAATTAATAAATGATACTCATCTCAATAATGAATTCCAATTAGATTATAAAACAATAGTATTATTTTTTCGGTCGACAACTTTACAGTTTTATATTCTATTCTCTGAAAGATCATTGATATAGAAGAGGAATCAGTAATGGTTCTAGAATTAGAGCCCTTGGCAACACTAGCATTGATAGAAAAATGAAAATGAAGAGACTAGTTAGGGAGGCAATCCAAGATAATTATTCTTACTTGAAAAGTTCAAATCTGTAACAAGAATCGCTGATTCTGATATGTACGGCCTTTGCTAAAAAGTGGAATATGCCTGAAATTGTAGCTAGTATTAATTAGATGGCAGCTTAATGAGTATTATCTGATTTATCAAGAAGGCTGTTTCTGTATTCGTACAAGTTGGATTGTGTCTTACATTGAAAAATATTTACTATTCACTAGTTGATCTAATAGACAATATTTGCCTGACACTATCCTGATGTCCTGATCTCTTATACGTTGATTGATTAAAAAACCAATGTATAAATTCAAATTAAAGAATGCAATAAATAGATAATATATAAATAATTAACTAAGAATAATTTAACTCCCTCAAGAATTAATAAAATGCTACACATTATATTATCAGAAATGTATTCTCTCTTATTAGTTTACGTCTGCGGTTCGTTTTCATACGACAACGTCTTCTAATTTGCTTACGGTTCTATTTTGCATTTTTCTTGAGACATGGAGCATCACTCTCGACAGATGAAAGGCACAACCAATTTTTTTTTAATTAATATCTGTGACAGATCCTTTGAAAAGTATTATGATGGTAAAAATATTTGAAATTCAAATAATGAGTTCGATTTTGGGGTGTATAATTTTTAAACTAGAAATATGAAAAATAAAGGTATGTGTTCATTGATTTAAAGTAAAATAAAACAAATAAAATTAACCTAAGGAAATTTAAATAAAACTAACAAAGTAAGAAAACCGAACATACACACATTGACATACACACACATACACACACATATATGTGTGTGCGTGTGTCTTCTTATACATATTTTCATATTATGTTAGAGCAAAAATAATGTCTTTTTTGTCGTTCATTTATATATATATATATATATATATATATATGTAAATATATATATGTGTGTGTGTGTGTGTGAATATATATGCACGTATACATAATTATAGTACACATTCACATACATATATATGCACACACATATGTACATATACGTATACATAATTATAGTACACACACGTATATATGCAAGTATACATAATTAAAAATGTACATATAATTGCTTGATTGTTTTCTTTTCATAGTAGTCACTTATTTCATTTTTGGATTCAACGTATTATTCTGTCATTTTCAATTTATTCTCGACTTCGTTTCGCATTCGGGAGAAAAGGAGAAGTTGAAAAACATTCGTATTTTTCTGATCTTTTCACACGCTGCCTTTTCTAAACCAGCACATTCAACAGCTAAAATGGCCGCCTCCCGAAAGCTCACAGCCGTCAAATTGTATTAGACAAGCGCATCGTTGAGTTGTCTCCCCTGGGAAGTCAATTTTGGCTTGATTGTTTCCACAGGCGCCATCTTGGAACGGGACA